>NW_027504159.1:0-26349 GCF_021521415.1 Bidens hawaiensis | reverse complement strand
AATTGTTAAGTCGCATTCCCTAAGGACACGAACCTTACTTTCCACTCATATTATCCCTAATAGTGTGTAACATAGTAAGTTCACATTTATAAATTTATTTGCTGGAGCTGACGACACCCAACATGAAGGAACTTCCGAGCCATTTGAAGTATGCGTTTTTAGAAGAGAATGAAACCCTTCCGGTTATTATTGCTTCTAACTTGGAGGAAGATCAAGAGCGGGAGTTGGTGAAAGATTTGAAAGCACATAAGGAGGCCATTGGATGGATGCTTGCAGATCTAAAAGGTTAATCATGCATAAAATTATTACATATAAGGAGGCTAAACCAACAAGGTATACTCAGAGAAGATTGAACCCGAATTTGCAGGAGGTGGTGAAAAAGAAGGTGATCAAGTGGTTGGATGTCGGGATCATCTATCCCATTTCTGACGGTGCATGGGTGAGCCCGACACATGTACTGCCAAAAAAAGTCGACATCCAGGTAATAAAATATGATAAGGGTGAACAAATCGTCACCCGGCTAGTAACCGGGTGGCGAGTGTGCATCGATTATAAGAAATTAAATACCTCCAATTCAAAAGACCATTTCCCGTTACATTCATTGACCAAATAATTGAAAAACTTTCTGGTAAAAAATATTATTGTTTTTTTTGGATGGATATTCGGGGTACAATCAAATTTCTATCCACCCAGATGACCAACACAAAACCACCCTTACTTGTCTATATGGTACTTTTGCCTTTAGGAGGATGCCATTGGGACTGTGTAATGCTTCGGCCACTTTTCAAAGATGTATGATGAGTATTTTTTCAGACATGGTCGGGGATTCACTTGAGGTTTTTATTGTTGATTTTTCCATTTTCGGCCACACTTTTGAGTCTTGTCTCAATAATTTAGAAAAAGTTTTGAAGCGATGTGTTAAGACAAACTTGGTTTTTAGTTGGGAGAAAAGTCGTTTCATGGTGGAAGAGGGCATTGTGTTGGGTCATGTAGTCTCAAGTATGGGGATCGGAGTCGATTAGGCAAAAATCAAAGTAATTTTATCCTTGCCACCCCTAAAAATGTTAAAGGGGTGAGATCATTTTTGGGATATGCCGGATTCTATAAGAGATTTATTAATGGTTTTAGTGCAATTTCAAAACCTTTATGTAATCTCTTATTGAAGGATGTCCCTTTTGAGTTTATGAATGAATGTTTTCTAGCCTTTGACAATTTGAAGAAAAAATTAGTGCAAGCACACATCTGCAATTGCCGGATTGGTCAAATCCATTCGAAATTATGTGTGATGCTAGTGACAGAACGATTGGACCGATATTGGGTCAAAGAGTGGATTAAAAGCCAGTGGTGATCTACTATGTGAGCAAAACTTTATCTAAGGCACAATTTAATTACACCACTACCGATATTGCGGTGGTATATGCCTTAGAAAAGTTTCGTTAGTATATCATGGGAAGTAAATGGTTTATTTAGATCATGCACGGTCCGATATTTGATGGAAAAGAAAGATGCAAAACTCTCTTGATTCGATGGGTGTTGTTGTTGCAAGAGTTTGATTTAAAATCCGTGACAAGAAAGGTTGTGAGAATGTAGTCACATATCACTTGTCTTGGATTTCACTTGAAGGTGTTGATGATCAGATGGAGATAAACGGAAATTATTCTGGATGAATAGTTGCTTGCCATATCAACCACACCGTGATATGCTCACTATGTTAACTATTTAGCCACATGTGCGATTCTAGAACATTGGTCGAAGAAACAGAGACAACAATTCATGGCCCAAGTCAAGGAATTCCTTGGCCCAAGTCAAGGGGAAAAAAAATGTTAGGCCTGAGGACATGCCAAATCTTGATGATGAAAAAATTGATGTTGTTAATGAGTCAACTGAAGAGGATGATACAACTGAAAATGATAATGATGATGATAAACAGGATAATACAGCTGATGATGTTGATATTGTGTCCCCACAAGTAGAATTGTCAAATGAACAAAGGGCAAATATCCAACAAAGTCTTGATGATACAAGAAGGAATAATCCTTTAATTGTGAGTCTGATCAGACATGGATTCAAATTTGAAGATCTTGCCTCTCTAACTAATGAAGAATTGCAAAGAAAACTGGACAATGAGAGGGATACTATAAAATGAATGATGGAAAAGAAGAACATGGATAGTCTGAAGTTCATGGAATATCTGAGGAAACACAACTTCTCTGAAAAAGATTTATCCCACTTCAAATTTGAAGATCTAGAAAAAGCCTACAATACAACAAGAGAAGATGTTGAAAGAAAAGAGAAAGAAAAATTTGCAAGAGAAGCAGCTTTGGCTGAGAAGATTGAAGAGCTGAGAAAGAAATATGCTGGGAAGTGTGGATATTTACTTGATAAAAGTATGTCACCAGAAATGATGAGCAGCTTGTCTAAAACTGCTGCTGAATCTCATTATAACAGACTACAAAAGAAAGATAAGTTAAAGAGAAATCAACCTGAGTCCTCTGTTAGGTAGTCAAGGTAAGAACAGCCTGAGCCTCCTAACAAAAAAAAAAAAAAAAAAAAAGAAGAAGAAGAAGCATGACCTTGAGAGAGAAGCAAAAGGCTGAAAGTGAACCAAAAAGGGCTGAAACTCAAGAAACTCGTATCCCATTGGAAGTGAAGCCTGAACTGGATGAACCTATAGTTCCATGGAAAAATGAGGAAATGATTAAAATATTGAAGGGTGTGATAGTAAAACAGAAAGGAATGGATGAGAATACATTTGATGCACTGAATAAAGATCAATTGAAAGAACTATTCTATATGCAGAAAGCAGAATGGGAGAAAGTTTTGTTGGAAGGTGAAAACCCAAGAAGCTTTATTGGAGGACGATTTGTACCCGCTGGTCTGTTAAGGAATAATAGGATATTGGATATGATTAGAAGATTGCACAAAGATGCAGGTGAAAATCTTGCTGATCTTGTTAACTTTCCAGCTGAGTTGATTGAAGCAAAGTACAAAAAGACATTTGCAGTTGCAGGGCCTACTAAACCGATGAAGTCAATTCCTGTTAGGCCCTTCGCTTCAAGGCAACACCCAACAACAACCAGAGGTGAATCAAATAGAGGTGGAACGCAAAGAGGAGAAAGGCACCAAACTGATATTGTTTCTCCTATAAAACTCTATTATGATTCGGTCTCTCAAACTCTGAAAGTAGTTATGCAAAGTAGACAGTTAAAGGACATAATTTTCAAAGATGACTTTGCGGAATTCAAAAGAGAGCGGTTGGAGAAAATGGCCAGTCTTGAATTATATGACTATCATGATGCCAGAAAGTTGGCTGGGAGACAACAGAATGAGTTGTCGAAATACCTGAAAAGTGAAGTTGAGAAGGGGTTTTCTCTGCTGAATCAAAAGAAGAAAGGGAACTGACCAAGCATGAGAGGAACAGGAGATTGACACGTATGAGGAGGATAAGGGATGCAGAATGTGATTATATTTCAAAAGTCAGAAACAACAATCCTTTATCCTACATAAATACTTGTATAAATATGTGGAGGAGAATGACACGCCCAAACCATGAAGCTCAGAAGAATGGGCATATTGCTGAAATTGAATACCAAGAAAATGATGGCCACTACATTCTTCGAAATTCAGATGGACTTATCTTGGGAAAGATCAGAAATGATGAAGACCTGACCTTTTTGTATAGAGAAGATTTAAGGACTATAATGGAAATAACGATTCCTAAGAATCACCCTCATTATTGAATTCTCTCTATCTTTCAGCAAAGGGCAGGAACTGTACTAGTTGATCGAAGACAAGCAGCGTACAACGCGAGAAGAAGATGATTCTTAGAATAGGTTTTTCTTTGTAATGTCTACAGACATAATTTGAATATGTAATATTTTGACTTTATGATTATGTAATTTGATTTTGATTTGATTTGTATTTTAACTAAGTGTATGTAACCTTAGAGGTGTTTTGGGACAGCTGAGGTGTTCCAATCTATGGGGAGATTGTTGAGTCAAGAATTTGACTTGAAATGACTTAAGGATGATTAAGGAAGATTGGAATCTTCTCAACCTCCCCAGAAAAGGCTAAGTATGGAATCCGAGCACACTTGGACTCCCTAGCAAGGTTTACTTATCCTGGCAAGGTATTTTGTTCTTCGAGCAGAGTTATCTTCTAGAAGTCTACTTTAGTGTCAATCCGAGCAGGGTTCACTATGTCAAGCAAGGTTGTTCTTCATAGCCATGCAAGGTTTACTTCCGAGTAGGCTCTTGGTTCACCAAGCTTTTGAAGCCAAGTACTTGGAAGATATAGCAAGGTATTCATTAATAAAAAAGTGGTCCGAGCATGCTTGTTGGAAGTTGATAAAGAATAATCCTAAGGACTTCATCAAGCAAGGTTCAACTCCGAGCAAGCTACAGTGTTACCAGCACACTTTGCCTTGCTAATAAGTTATTCACTAGCAAAGAGTTGATAGGATCTCTGAAGAACAAGTTTGCTCGTTAGATTATCTCGGGCAAAGTTTGATATGGTCAAGAAGATTGAAGTCTGCTAGGAGAGTATTTTCTTAGGAAAATACTCTATGTAAAGTCTACTCGGAGAACTGTTCTCCAGCACACTTCAAGGTTACCAGGTCTACTCATAAAAGACAAAAGTCGCAAGCCTACTTGGAGAAGACATCTGATACAAAGTCTACCCGGAAGACCTGTTTCACACTTAGTATATTTCTAATTATGTAATTTGAATATGTAACAATCATTAGGGTTTCTAGAAGATGGGACAGCTGTCAGGTGGTAGCAGTCCTATAAATAGAATAATTTAGGGCACGCCTACCATAGACGAGGGACATGGATTTCAGCCTTTACTCTTTTAAGACCTAAAAGAATATTTTCTGATATTGAGTGTGACGACTGTCCTAGGATTGTACGAATAAACTTTCCAAACAAGAAACCCTAATCGATTATCATTTGTATGAATCATCTATATAAATGATAATCTTTTGAGTGACTGTTTGTGTTTGTTACATTTTATTAATCCTCAAGCAACAACCCTATTTGTTTCTGATTTCGCCGTTAACAAACAACTATCTTACCCAAAATAGCAACTGTCATTAACTCTCTTGTCGACACATTTATTGTGTGAGTTATGACTTAATTGTGAGTGTGAGTGATCAACACGGGACCGACATAATCAAGGGAACTTTTTATATGCTCAAAGGTAACAATCAGAACCGGTTATTCAACAACAAGTTCAACAACCACCGTCTATACATCAACATCAAGTTCAACAATTAGTTCCTCCACAAGGGAAACATCAAGAGCAACAATTTCAACAACAAATTCCCCAACCACATTTTCGACAATATGAACCTCCAAGGCCATGTATAGGCAAATGGGCCAACCAAGAGTACCATTGGGGGTACCAAGAAGACATGCAAGAGAAATGGTGAGGTGAATTGAAGCTCATTTTCGAACGGTATTCACTAATAATCTGTCTCTGGTGGTTATTCCTCCAAAACAACAAGGAAGAACATTTGAGGTTAGAACCAATTCACTCCAAAGTCTACTGAAGTATAAGGGTTTAGCAACAGAAGAACCTTATTTTCATTTGGAGGCGTATGACTCCATTTGCAACATGATTTGTGGTCAAGGTTTTTCGTCGGATGAGGTTAAGTTGGTCCTTTTTCAATATTCTTTGGAAGATAAGGAGAAAATATGGTTTTACAGATTGCCTTCTGCATCAATTTATAGTTGGGACGAGATCCAACAATGGTTTTTGGAAGAGTTTTGCACGGCTCGAAATACTAATGATGCAAGGAGTTTGAGAACTTTCCAACAACAATCGAGTGAGATGTTTCATGAAACATTTGAAGGGTTTACATGACGATCAAGAATTATCCTCACCATGGTATTGCTCTTTGGGAGTTGTTGAATGCTTTTCATGAGGGGTTAAATACAGAAGATGAGAGGGATTTGATGTCGATTACAAATGGTAAATTTGGTGGTAATTATGAGAAAGATGATTGGGAATTTTTGGAGTACACAATGATCACATTAAAAAGAAAGGTTTAAACCGCAAGAAGAGCAAGGCTGGCAATTCGAAGACCACAAGTACTTGTTGTAGAAGATGGAGGAGTACAAACCACGATTCAAGTAATTGATGTTTGTATGAATTATAATGAATTGTTTCATGCATCGGATGTTTGTATGGTGGGTCAAGAACAAGTGGAGGAGGTGAATGCAATTCAAGGTCAAGGGGAAGGTGGTAGAAATCATAACATGAACTCAAACACTTACCCCCCAGGTTGAGAAATCATCCAAATTTACGTTATCGGAATCCAGCTATTCAATCCAATTCAAATTTCCAAGAGAATCAAGGAAATTTTGTTCCGCGTCAACAATAAAACAATCAAGGAAATTTTCAAGGCGGGAACAACAATGTTTTCAAAGTCAATTTCAATAAACGGGTAGCGGTCAAAGTGGGCGTTCGGGTCAAACTTCTTCAAGTGGGAATGAAGTCATGGATATGCTTAGGATGATGCAACAAGACTTGCAAAGGAGAAATCAACTTGATGAAGTTCACATACAAGAGGATGAAGTTCGTAACAAAGCCATTCAATCATTGATCACTCAAATGGGCCAACTTGCAACTGAGGTGTCGGACTTGAAGAAAAACAATGGTCAATTGCAAAGCCACACGAAGGAAAATCCTTTACATTGCTCTTCTCGTAATGTTTCTATTAATCATGTTAGTTTTTTGAGAAGTGGTATAGAATATAAAACTAATTTATCACCGGGTTTGGTTGAGGACATTACGGGGAAAGAAAGTGATGATGATGAGGTTGAAACCAACAAACCCATTAAACATACTTTTGAAAAACCGTAACAAGAACCGAGACAAGCCCCAAACTCACAAGATAAAAACAAGGAAATTGAACCGAATAGGGCTCCATTTCCTTCGACTTTGCTTGACCTGGGTAAGAAAGATATAATACAAAACGGGGTCCTCAAAAGGAAGAAATATGGGAGGTGTTTAAACATGTAAAAGTGAATCTTCCTTTACTTGAGGCAATTAAGTAAGTACACGCTTATACCAAATTTTTAAAAGAATTGTCTACCCAAAATAGGCAACAAAAAGTGCTTAAATGGGTTGATTTGACCAAGCGGGTAAGTGTGGTTTTAAAAGAAGATCTTTCTCCTAAGTTCCAAGATCCGAGAACGCCTTTAACAAATATTCAAGCTAGTGATTTTCAAATGTTTAAGGCATTGTTAGATCTTGGAGCCAGAGTGAGCATTCTTTCAGGGGGTTTATATGACCAATACGACTTTGGTCCTTTGAAACACGTTTAGACCACAATTGTATTGGATGATTTGTCTCATAAACTTTCCGTGGGATTGCGCGGGATGTGATTGTGAAAGTTGAGGGTTTTTATTATCCTGATGACTTTTTGGTGTTGGATTATTCATAAGTTGAATCAACTCAACAAGAAAATGTTATCTTGGGTCGACCATTTTTGAAAACCGCCCATGCGATCATTGATTGTGGATTTGGTACCATTGACATGGCGTTTGGTAATCAAAAAAGGCGCCTTAATGTTTTAACTAGCATTGCTAATTCTTTAAGTGGTGAATAGTGTTTTATGGCAGATGTGGTGGATCATTGTATTCCTCATGAATACGATGATTCTGAGCAGGTACACATGTGTGCTTTGCGGATGGAGGGGGAAAAAACAAGATGCTCTAGCTATGAAAGAGGGAAGACCACCATGTACACATCAATTCGAGAGCCTGCCAACAGGCATTAATTTGGATACAAAGCCATCGTTGGAGTTTCCACCAAAGGTTGAATTGAAGTGATGTGTGCAAAATTATACACATTATTTATATCATTTATCCATGAGTTTATACACTTTTTATTACGAATCCATTGAGTTTGATACTAAATTATTTGTATCATGTATTTGTAGGTTCTAATGATGAATTGGTCCAAATAAACAAGAAATAACAACCAAAAGAACACAATTCAGAAACCGAACAAAACCAGGAATGAAGTAACAAGGTCCGAAATGGGAATGAAGTAACAAGGTCCGAAGGAAAAATGATGAACAACCGAAAGAAAGTACAAACCGGAAAAAATGAAGATCAAAAGGAAAGGCAAGACTTGAAGATAAAAGAATAACAAGACACCGGGAAAACTTATAGGGTGTAAAAATTTGAAGACAAAAGACCAATTGAACCTTAAGACTCATAAAGATTTCAAGACAAAGTATTAATGAGTTAACATGGGAGTCAAAATCTAGAAGGATTAGACTTTACACTTATGGGTTGTAAACACTCTTATGACCCATAAAGAACCGTCGGTCATTATTGTATCACAAAAGTCGTCATCGTGCAACCAATATCCAAAAAATCCGGAATAGATAATATAAAGGCATTTAAAAATAAAACTTATGGGTCATAAAGTCTCCTTACGACCCATAAAGACTGTCGGTAGGAAACACGATCCTAAAAATCTAGAGTTGGAGATAAGGTCTGAGAAAAAGTTACTCTTATGGATCAAAAGGATACTGTTGGAAACATTACGACCCATAAGTGTTCCAGATTTTCAGCTATAAATAGCAGCCCGAGTTTCAGCCAAAACCATCCAATTTCTTACATCTATTCTATCTAATTAGCTAAATAAACTCCAAAGGAGTGCCAAGGAGGTTCCAATAGTCTCGAGGAGGTTCAAACCACTTCCAGGTAGTTCAGAAGTTATTCCAGAACACCCCATGAGTAGTATGCCTTTACATTATAAGTTTAATTAGGTTATGTTAATTGCTATGTTAGGCTAATAATCTATTAGTTTCGACCTTAAGGGCTCTATTTTGTATTATGATTCCAATGTGAAATAGTTATGTGATTTTCTTGTTGAAATGTTTTGTTTGTATAATTTGTGAACTTTAAATCCAAAACTCTGTTAGGATTCATATTAGGTTTTTAATGATCCTGATCAATTTATTAATATGCTAATGACGTTCTTCAAAGTTAAAATACGAAATATGATTTTAATCTTGATAACTAAGGAACAAATGACGATTTTTCATTTGTCTATGAATTCAAAATGTGATTTAGTGTTCCGAATGGCGTGAACACTAAATGATAATTAATATATCATCACATGCAACTCACACTTTAAGATCCGAACGACGTGAGCTTCGGGTAGCGAGTTGGCTCTAACTAACGAACTGTGCTTAGTTAGACATAGATGGAGGGAACGTCTGAACATCGTGACATTTAGTATTGATACAAATATTTTAATAATATAAATCATTCCACCATAATTATTGATGATTGTAACCCAAATCAGAAGTATGAAATACCCCTTGTGTCAGAACTATCTTTAATAATTGTCTCTCTCTAAGTTAGATATTTTATCTTTTAGTTATATATTAATCATTTGTACTACCACTAGTTAGTTTTGTGATTATATAATGTATTTGCACAAACCCCCTACTACGAATACTAGTTCTAAATCGTTCCTGGAAATAAAATTGTTAAGTCGCATTCCCTAAGGACACGAACCTTACTTTCCACTCATATTATCCCTAATAGTGTGTAACATAGTAAGTTCACATTTATAAATTTATTTGCTGGAGCTGACGACACCCAACATGAAGGAACTTCCGAGCCATTTGAAGTATGCGTTTTTAGAAGAGAATGAAACCCTTCCGGTTATTATTGCTTCTAACTTGGAGGAAGATCAAGAGCTGGAGTTGGTGAAAGATTTGAAAGCACATAAGGAGGCCATTGGATGGACGCTTGCAGATCTAAAAGGTTAATCATGCATAAAATTATAACATATAAGGAGGCTAAACCAACAAGGTATACTCAGAGAAGATTGAACCCGAATTTGCAGGAGGTGGTGAAAAAGAAGGTGATCAAGTGGTTGGATGTCGGGATCATCTATCCCATTTCTGACGGTGCATGGGTGAGCCCGACACATGTACTGCCAAAAAAAGTCGACATCCAGGTAATAAAATATGATAAGGGTGAACAAATCGTCACCCGGCTAGTAACCGGGTGGCGAGTGTGCATCGATTATAAGAAATTAAATACCTCCAATTCAAAAGACCATTTCCCGTTACATTCATTGACCAAATAATTGAAAAACTTTCTGGTAAAAAATATTATTGTTTTTATGGATGGATATTCGGGGTACAATCAAATGGTACAATCAAATTTCTATCCACCCAGATGACCAACACAAAACCACCCTTACTTGTCTATATGGTACTTTTGCCTTTAGGAGGATGCCATTGGGACTGTGTAATGCTTCGGCCACTTTTCAAAGATGTATGATGAGTATTTTTTCAGACATGGTCGGTGATTCACTTGAGGTTTTTATTGTTGATTTTTCCATTTTCGGCCACACTTTTGAGTCTTGTCTCAATAATTTAGAAAAAGTTTTGAAGCGATGTGTTAAGACAAACTTGGTTTTTAGTTGGGAGAAAAGTCGTTTCATGGTGGAAGAGGGCATTGTGTTGGGTCATGTAGTCTCAAGTATGGGGATCGGAGTCGATTAGGCAAAAATCAAAGTAATTTTATCCTTGCCACCCCTAAAAATGTTAAAGGGGTAAGATCATTTTTGGGATATGCCGGATTCTATAAGAGATTTATTAATGGTTTTAGTGCAATTTCAAAACCTTTATGTAATCTCTTATTGAAGGATGTCCCTTTTGAGTTTATGAATGAATGTTTTCTAGCCTTTGACAATTTGAAGAAAAAATTAGTGCAAGCACACATCTGCAATTGCCGGATTGGTCAAATCCATTCGAAATTATGTGTGATGCTAGTGACAGAACGATTGGACCGATATTGGGTCAAAGAGTGGATTAAAAGCCAGTGGTGATCTACTATGTGAGCAAAACTTTATCTAAGGCACAATTTAATTACACCACTACCGATATTGCGGTGGTATATGCCTTAGAAAAGTTTCGTTAGTATATCATGGGAAGTAAATGGTTTATTTAGATCATGCACGGTCCGATATTTGATGGAAAAGAAAGATGCAAAACTCTCTTGATTCGATGGGTGTTGTTGTTGCAAGAGTTTGATTTAAAATCCGTGACAAGAAAGGTTGTGAGAATGTAGTCACATATCACTTGTCTTGGATTTCACTTGAAGGTGTTGATGATCAGATGGAGATAAACGGAAATTATTCTGGATGAATAGTTGCTTGCCATATCAACCACACCGTGATATGCTCACTATGTTAACTATTTAGCCACATGTGCGATTCTAGAACATTGGTCGAAGAAACAGAGACAACAATTCATGGCCCAAGTCAAGGAATTCCTTGGCCCAAGTCAAGGGGAAAAAAAAATTTGGGATGAACCGGATCTTTTCAAGGTTGGTGCGGATCAAGTTCTTAAAAGATGTATACCCAAGACAGAAGTGCAAGAGATTTTGAAACACGCTCATTTGTCGGCATCTGGGGGCCATTTTTGTGGTTCTAAAATGGGGTTATAGAGTTCTTACGTGTGGGTTTTATTAGCCAACACTTTTAAGGATGCAAATGAATACGCACGACATTGCCTAAATTGTCAATGATGGGGGATATAAAAAAAGAATGAAATGCCTTTACAACCCATCTTGGTGGTTGACATTTTTTATGTTTGGAACAAAGACTTCATGGGTCCGTTTCCAAACTCATATGGGTATCTGTACATTCTCGTTGCGGTCTATTTTGTGTCAAAGTGGGTTGAAGCGATCACAACAAGAACTAATGATCACTCCGTGGTGTACAAGTTTGTAAAAATAAACATTTTCTCAAGATTTGGAATCCCAAGAGTAATTATAAGAGATGGTGGATCGCACTTCAAGAACTTCACGTTTGGCAAGTTGTTAAAACGTTATGGTCTCAATCACCGAATTGCAATGCCTTATCATCCTCAAACGACTGGCCAAGTCGATGTTTCCAGTCGACAAAATAAGAATATTTTAATGAAGACAGTCCAGGTCGATAGGAAAGATTGGTTGGTCAAATTTGATGATGCATTGCGGGCGTACCGCACAGCTTACAAGACACCGTTTGGTACCACTCCTTATCGATTGGTTTATGAGAAGGGTTGTCATTTGCCAATGGAGTTGGGTTCACCGGGCGCTATGGGTGATTAAGAATGTTAATATGGATGTGGCTCAAAGGGCGCTATGTGAATTGGGGAAAATGAAGTTAAATGAGTAAGATGAAATCCGGGATGAAGCTTATGAATGTGCCTCGGCTTACAAAGACAAACTAAAGAGGGTGCATGACGCCAAGATAAGGAAGCGAATGTTTGAAGTTGGGCTTAAGGTGTGGCTCTACAATTCAAAACTCAAACTATTCCCCGTGAAGCTCAAAAGCAAGTGGATGGGGCCTTATGCCATCACACGAGTAGGAAGGTTTGGTGATGTTAAGATTGAAGATATGCAAAATCAAGTTAAACAAGTTGTGAATGGACGTCGCCTTAAACCATACCTGTAACATTTTGGGTATTCATTTTTTATATTCTTGTAATTATACCCGACCCATATAAGGATTCGGGTCACTCATTTAATAACACCGACGTATTTATTGAGTATTTTTTTTTGTAGTTTTAACACTTAAACTTACAAGAACTTGACAAATCCCACACAAAGTCAAACTTTAACCCATTCTCTCTTCCATCTATAAACTTCAGGGGCCAGTTATGTAAATCATGATATTATATTATATAATAATATATAAATAACCCAAACCACCCACCCTGGTCCGACCATTTGACCCAAACCCGACCCGACGGCCCAAATCCTTCAAAATCTTCAATCCCGCTCGTTTATGATCAATTAACTTGGGCAAGTGGCATATTCCGTCGAATAAACGCGTAACCGACACTTAATTATAGTAGGATCGTGTTAATTATGTCGTAATTTGATGAATTAACCTAATTAAGCCACGAACAAACCCTAACTCGTGATCTATATAAACCCCTCGTTACGAATCAATTAAACTCGTAGAAACCCTCTTCCCCTCGTCACCAACTTTTCCCCTAAACCCAATTTGATTTACACTATCATCCCGTCACTCAATTTACCCCTCCTTTGGCCGCAACTAACTTGATCGATTTTACCATCTTAACCACAGTTCTAATACAATTAAAAGGTACGGCTAGAATTGCGCTTCCTATAGATCATTAACCCTAAACTCATTTGATTAAACATGAACCAGATTATCCTATTGGATAATCTAGGGTTCATGTCCTTTTTTAAACCTCGATTATATTTTTTAGACCTGCAACTTTTAACAACTGGCCATGTTGGCTTAGTTGGCTGATCCTTTGATTAACAAGGGCTGGGTCGCGGGTTCGAACCCGACCCAGCCGGTTTTTTTGTGGCATTTTTTCTTTCTTTTTATTTTATTTAATTGTTTAAACATTATTTATATTTTACTCAAATAAACATCTAAATATTATAAAAACCGAAAAATTGAGCCATTTTCCCGGCATCCTAAAACTCGGTTTTGTTATTTATTTATTTTTTTGTAACAATTTAATAAGTTTCTTTTATATTAATATATGGTTATAACATTTAACAAACGTAAATTTGATAAACCAAACCTTTAGACTTGTCGTTTTCTCCATAAAATCTTGTATATATGTATGAATGAATATGATAACTCGTTTTCGTTTTAAAGATTCATTTTCGTCTTAGATTTCCAACTTTTATATCACTTTATAAAATATCCATTTTTTTATAATGGAAGCAAACATAAATATAATAATAACCCTTATAATTAAAGAAGATGTAACAATCAATATTTTTAATGTTACACACAACCATATCGACTCTCAAAACCCGTCATAGATCCTTAATATTTCGTTATGACTATATTTAACTCTCTTTATCGTTAATAATTAGGATTAATTGTCGGCAAATCTCGGGAAGCTTGATCGTTTTCCATCCAAGCATTTTCTTTTATTATCTCGTCCTCGCTTATCCCTCATTAAAAGTAAGTAAATTCAAATCCCCCTTTTTACCGCTTTACAATTTTGGGGGCGTTATGCGTTCAAAATTAATTTATTTTTTCACTACAATTCCGTTATATGCATAATTGTAATTGCTCGATTAGTTGTTATGTGCGAATATGACTATGTGTTTATTTTTATGTTGGTTGGTACCTAATCCTCATCAGTATGATCATACGCCGTCGAATTAATCCGTTATCAATGCGATTCGGTTGAAAAGACAACTTTTATTTATTGTTGCTAGTTGTAGTAATATACGATTATTGCATGGAATTGTTATTTTAATACTATACATACTCAAAACTGTGGTTTACTTGCTCAACTTTATGTTGACAAAATATATATTTTCATGCATGGCGCAGGTAGCTTTATCGGATGAATCAAGTGTTGGAAGTTAGATGAGACCTTAGGTTGCTTGATGATTGAAGAGAACTTTTATTTTAAGTTATTTATGTTTTGAATATTTAATTGTAACGCGATATTTTATTTGAAACGATGTTTGTGCTTTTGAACTTGATATATGAATGAATAATTTAGATATTGACACGTGTATTTCACTTAGTGTCTTCTGAGCTATGATTCAATCAAAGTCGCGCCCCGACATGTTCCGCCGTAGGTTGGGGTGTGACAGATTGGTATCAGAGCCGAAGGCTATAAGATAGGTGGTTAGACGTAACGACCTAGTAGCATGCTTAAGGTCCCTGTACGTGTTCCTATACGTGCACCCTACTTGATTAATTTTTTGTACATAGCTTAGCATATTTATATTGTTCATCATAAACAATTGGACACAAAAGCACACACCTACTCCGAGGCCATGCCTCACTATCAAAATTGTTTTCAAAACTTTAGGACGATTTTTTATCGGGAAATTCCTTAGGAAATCCCACCTTTTTGCTCCCCTCTCCTTGAGGATGATTCGTGGGACAGATATGTAGTAACTGGAAGAGGGACACACTTATTTGCCAAACCCTTGACACCAAGGCTTGCGAGCCTAAGGAAGTGCAATGCGCAAAAATCTCAATCAAAAGCGAGACCTGGTTGCCTTCCTGGAGTGTTCGGTAAGGGTGTGGAACTTATTAGGCCAAAGCATATCACACTAAACGTACCCGAATCTACTACCCTCATTGTATCAACGTGGTCATGTGACGATCACATCCTTAAATTTATAACCGAATTCATGGTGATTTCGTGGCTGAACTTGGTTTTTCCGTATTGTGTTTTGTTTATCAGATGGATGAAGTATGTTCAATGGGGTGGTTCCCGAACTACTTCAATCATCTACCTCAACACCCCCCTCAAATTCGATTTTCGATTGTTTTTGTTTATTTCGTGTTTGATATTTTTCATTTGTTGGAAGGACCCATGGTGGCTCATGAAGCCCTAACCGACAAATGAACCCATGTAATTTAATTCAAGTTATGTTGTTATATATATTTATTTTAAAGATGATAAAATGTTATATAATCAAGTCTCGTAAGTAATGAAATTCTCAACCTCAAACACAATCCCAACCTCAATGCACGACTACTATATTTCGTTAATTATTTATACTTGCAACATTCACCCGAGTCTTAAGAACTTTACACCTTTTACCCTTGCAGTATGTCTTCTCGCCTCATCAACCGTAACCGTCACACCGGAAACTCTGGCCGCAGCATGTCGTCCCGCATCGCTAAGGGCATCGTGGAAGCCCTCCCAACCATCATCACTCAATTGCAAACAGTGAATGCTTCTTCATCATCCACAACTCCGAACCCAATTGCTTACCCCTTCAAACAATTCAGGAGTGCCATCCCGCCCGAATACCACGGTATCGATGGTGCTACCTTTCTTCTCCAATGGTTCGAAGAAATGGAGAGTATATTCCTCCAATGTGAATGCCCAGAGGACAAGAAAACCAATTACGCCTCGAGCAATCTTAAGAAGAATGCCCTCAATTGTTGGAATGGTGAGAAGCGCACGCTTGGCGCTGAGGTTGCCATGGCCTTGCCATGGGATGACCTCAAGAAACTTATGCTCAAGAAGTTCTGCCCAAAACATGAGATTTGGAAGTTGGAAGAGGAATTTTGGAATTTGTAACAAGAAAGTGGTAATGACATCGCCTACAACGATCGTTTCCATGAACTGAGCCTTCTCATTCCCCACATGGTCACTCCACTTGAGCGTGCAATCAACAAGTACATCTCGGGTTTGCCTATGGAAATCCAAGACTCCGTTCTATGTCATGACCCTCAAACGCTCCATGATGCCATCACCCTAGCCTGTACCCTCACCGAGAACCAAGTTAAGGCCGGGACCTTGACGCGGAAGAATTCTAAGAAGTCCAATGATAAGCCCACACCTGAGCCCACTAAAGAGCCTAAGCCTGTATCCTATAAGCCCGAATCTTCCAAGAATAACAACCACAACAACTCATCTCACTACCACAACAACAAGAGAAAACCCAACTCCCAAAATTATGTCTTAGCCCAACCACAAGCCCAACAAGCCCATCCAACCAAGAAGCCCTACACCGGCCCACACCCATATTGCAACACTTGCCAATGCCACAACCCGACCCAAGCCACTTGTCGGGTGTGCACCAATTGCCAACGATTCGACCACCACACCCAATATTTTCGAGAAGCACCTCGTGTGCAAGCCGCTCCACCGCGGTTCGCACCATCAAACCAACCCAACCTAGCCATCCCTCGTGCTCCAACCATTAACACCGCTAGGGCTTTCTATAATTATGGTGACCCAAATCACCTTCGCAACGCGTGTCCTCGAATCGCCCAAGTTTACCAAGCCTGTGTGGCACCACAACCTTCGCAACACTGTGGCCTATGGTCTAGATTGTGGCCCACAGTTGACCTGATGGATTAAGTCTGGGTTAAGGTGACTGTGGACCACGGTCGTCACCGTGACCCACTGTCGATCAGTTGCTGCAGGCCGACGTTTAGAAAATTATAATAAATCAAATAATTTTATAAAAAAATTTTAAAACAATGATATCCACACAAAACACCCACCTTCCCTCTTTCTTCTTTCACTTTCACCACATCTTCTTCTTCCTTATTCTCTCTAAAAAAACCCTACCCCGTCCATAACCATAACTCTTTCGAACAACCATCAATTCCTAAGGTTCTTGAGCCTATTTTGATTGGATTTTCGTAAGGATTAAGAATATCAACTTGATTTTCATTAATTTCTAAATCTTAATTCATTTTTTGGGCATTGGGGTTCCAAAATTTTCAAGGAAGTTTGGGGATTTTTGTCTTTTATGGAAAAATTTGGGGATTTTTGTCTCAAAACACGTTGTTTGATAAGGAAATTGAAAATGGGTATCAACTCTGATATGTCCATTGTTTAGAAGGTCCACCGACATGAAATTGATTGGTACGTTGGGTGGAAAACAGGTGGTGATGTCCTTTGACATCTTTAACTAGATTGCCCTATTTAATAGCAAGCCTACTCAAATTAAGAGTACCCATATTTGAAAGATTTGTGTGATGAACCCGACAAACAACCTCAATGGCATACTATGTTACATAAAGTCCTCAAAGGTGGCAGGGGCTTGATTTCATCAATAAGGAAGTCTGATTTGAAAATTGAAGCAAAGTTTTTGTTGACAATTTGTCTAACCAATGTGGAACCCCGTTGGGGGGACATTTCGGTTGTGAGATCCCCATTTTGTATGCGCTGATGTGTGGGAAACCACTAGTTTTCTTTTGTTACATGGTAATGAATAATATGAGGATCAACCAAGAAAGTAACAAGTAGAAATTAATACCGCATTGTCAATCAATATATGGTAGATAAGCTCTTTAACATATGATATTTAAGTTAAAAGGTTGAATATCAAGTGTTTATTTGTGTTTTGAGGATTTAGTGAATTGAATAAATTGTTGAATATCCAACAACATAGGAATTACCAAGTGTGGGAATGTACAGATTGAATTAACGTGGTTTGTTTTGGCCTGTGTAGATGCGTAGAACTGTTGGAAAGGGAAAAGCGAAAGGAACATCTTTTAGTGGTCAAGCGGCTCTAGCAAAGAGGCAAAGAATGCAAGAGGAGCAAGAGAAAGAGCGAGTGCAGATTCCGAAACCAAATTGGTGAAGCGTGTTGTTGTCACGCTATCACTTAGAATGGCAACCCGAATTGTTTAAAGATAAGTTGAGAACGTAGCAAAAGAGGAGTGATGCATTTATGTGTGAAAATGAAGTTATTGATCCCGGTTTTGAAGCATTAGTTTGGGAGTCAGCTCCACAGTGCTATGATGAGGAACGAAACACGTTGTTTGATAGGGAAATTGAAGAGTGGGTATAAACTCTGAGATGTCCAACGTTTAGAAGGTCCACTGACATGAAACTGATTGGCACGGTGGATGGAAACCAGGTGGTGATGACCTTTGACACCAAAACCAGAATGCCCAATTTGATATCAAGCCTTCTCAAATGTACGTGTACATAATTGTGAAATATTTTTATGAGGAAACCGACAAACACCCTCTATGGCATACTATGTTAGAGAAAATCCTCAAAGGTGGCAGGGGTTTGAGTTCATCGATAAGGAGGTTCGATTTGAAAATGGAAGGAAAGTTGTTGTTGACGATTTGTCTAACAAATGCGGTACCACGTCAGGGGGGGACATTTCGGTTATGAGGATAAGTGAAATCCCCATTTTGTATGCGCTGATGAGTGGGAAACCATTAGTTTCCTTCAGTTACTTGTAAATGAATAATATGAGGATCAGCGAAAATTAATAATGCACTGTCGATTGATCACAGTGATACTTAAGTTGCATTGGGAAATTTAAGACAATGCCGTTTGGATGAAGAAAACTTTCAAGGGGCAAATTTTGAAAGATTTGGGGTTGGGTTTAACATACAAGAAAGAGGATAGATATCATTAATTTAAAAGCGATCATGTGAGATGGAGAGTGTTGAGAGAAAACGTGAAAGCCGAATCGGGAGAGGAAGATGAATAAGAAGAAGAGGAAACAAGTGAACTGGAGGAGATGGAAACTGGGGGTGCTGGTAGCTCTCCACAAGGTGGTCGGGATTATTCGTCGGGATATGCATCGTTTGATATTAACTGGGCCCACATGGGGTCAATAGATGAGGTGGTAGAAAGGCATAAGCCCTTAACTTTCAACAATTGGTCGGAGGAGTCTCAGGACTTTTTGATCAACATACTTTTGTGGGGGGAGACTGTCGAATGTGTGGAAAAAAGAGAGACGATTTTTGGAAATATGGAACCACGATAAAGCTTTTGCGCGGGAACAAGAAATAAATATGCGTTATCAAGATGATCGAAACCGAAAAATGTACGAACAATGGCACGCGGGTGAGCTAGTTGTAACAGATCCACAAGCGTGGATTACACGACCCTACCTCCTTTTGACGATTTTTTGCGTTACCCTGAACCACCTCTACATCATTTGATGTTGGTAGAACCAATGCAAGGAATGGCACCACCACCACCCACACCAGGGGAAGGCAGTAGAAGTGGAAGTGGGGAATTTAATTTCATTGAATTTTCGAACTTCATGACGTCCATCTTTGGGCCGCCACAAACCACCTTACTATTGATCAATTCTCCATCGCGTCAGGTGAACTCCATTTTATATATTACTTGTATAGTTATTTATATTTTGTTGGTTTTTATATTTGGGTGGATCGGCGGAGGATGAAACAATTGATGATTGAGTGTTTAGGGTCATGCAAGGAAGTGGAGTTTTTAAATAGTAGTGTCTTTGTTCTGTATCCTTCACAAACTATACATTGGGGACAATGTTTCCCAAGTGTGAGGATGGGGGAATTTTCTTTTTCAAACACTTCTTAAATAAAGATTTTAAATTAAAAACAAAAAGAAAACCGGAAAGTGGTAAGTTGGTGGGGTAAAATTTTGGTCCCTTTTCAAGGTCCTAATTCCCTAATGGTCAAGTGTTCCTAGTTGTTTTAGAAACGAGGATGTTTAGTATTCTAGTCAAGGTTAGAATGCTTTAGGTAAATAACCTACATAACATGTTCGTATACACTTGTGTATTGAGAGAGTGAAGAACGATGAGAGATTTGATATTCTCCGTTAGAACTTGTTCGATCAATGCATTTCGAGACCTTAGCTTGGCATGAGTGCAAATAGATAGAGGCAATTAAGTTAAAGGCTCGTCTAGATGAGTGCGACTGTGGGTTTGGGGGGTTGGGCCTCAAACATTACACATATGAGCGTGGTTGATGAGAGAGGCGGGGGTTGGTTCCTTTAGAAATCATTATTGGACTTATTCATTTTATTTTTATCAATCAACCTTGTTATTCCTTGTATTTGTATTTGTATTTGTTTTTGTTGGTAACTTATATGAAGTATGTCTTATTTGTTTAGTTTAAAAAAACTGAGATTCATTGTTCTAAGTATTGAGTGACGAAAACAGAAAGTTATTGGTGTATATAGTTTTTTATTTTATTTTTTACTTAGTTTGTATGCAATAAGCCGGATTGGATCGCCTGAGCTACTTTCAATATTCTCATTCCGTACCCTCACACCTAGCCTCATTATAACATGTTTTAAGTCCTCTTGATATGCATTTGTGTTAAAGCATTTATATAGGTGGAGATTTGACGGTAGTACAAGCGTATGCGAGGAGAATTGGTTACGATTGAATATATGTGAATGATCACCGAAAATAGCGCTAACGTGTGAAGGTGTGCTATGTGTGGGTAAAAACCGAAATCAAGTTAGGTTTAATTTAAATTCTATGGTTTAAAGATAATATCAAGTATACTGGTGCAAGCCTAAAGTAAAAAAGGGAATAAGGTATGACTTGGGACCTTGACTAAACCAAAAATGATTGGTTTGTGTTGTTTGTTATCACCTAGCATTAGACTTTATGCACTAACATATCAAAGTGATCACTGGTC
The DNA here is from genome assembly GCF_021521415.1 of Bidens hawaiensis. Classification (NCBI taxonomy): domain Eukaryota; kingdom Viridiplantae; phylum Streptophyta; class Magnoliopsida; order Asterales; family Asteraceae; genus Bidens; species Bidens hawaiensis. The sequence goes on along the minus strand of NW_027504159.1, from coordinate 5,442 downwards.
TTGGAATAGGCATGAAACGTGGATCGGTAGAAGATGTCGTCTTAATAGTAACCAAGGTACTCGGTGAAGTGGTAACCATCGGGAGTTGTGGAGCAGATACATTAGAAGACACTACACATGGAAATTTTTTTTTTAGTTCACGTATATCGACACACAAAACTATACGATTTCGCTTCTTGGCTGGCTTGTCAACAGCAATACCTTTGCCCTTAGCCTTACGTTCGCATGTCGCTTCAGCAGCACCCTGATTATCTGATCCACCATCATCACATTGTTCCCATCTTCACCATCTTCATGTTCCAAATCTGAATCATCGTGGATCCAACGAACATTAGGTGGGAGATACAAAATCAACCCGAGCTACATGCCCGGTCAACCTCTTGAACTTCATCTTCATCTCATCGTATCTTCATTCATATGTTCGAGAATCAAAAAATCTTCAGACTTTCCTGGTTTTTAATCAAATTTGGCTCATTGTGATTGATGATTAGTTGCAAGAAGCGAGGATACATTAAGAATTTGTTCTTCCTCGTCATGCAGTTATCCTTCAAGTGATAGAACACCATGTCAGAGAAATTGAACAGCTTGTTCAAAATCAAAGCAATGAAAGCCGAATGAAGCATGATTATGCATTCATCGAAGCCACCCTATCGTCCTGCAAGGAAATTAATAAGCGCATGTAATATGTACTTATAATGCTCGCATAAGTTTGCCTTGTTATAGATCTATTTCTCCAAATCTTCTTAATACTTTAACGCTGAAATAACCCTTCATCAAGTCTTTGTTGAACTCACACATTTCATCATATGTATTTGGAAATTGTAATACATTACGTATCACATTAATGTCAACCACAATCTTCTATTTTTGTATCTTAGCCTCGATATGTTTCTCCTCCGAAATATACTGAGTAGTATTCCACAAAGGCTAAATAATACTGAAATGGACTGGTAGATTAGCAGATATAACATAGTAAATTCTTAACCTCGTGAGAAATGCTATCTTCATTCAAGAAAGCACATATATTGTGTTTTTGATAATAAGATAACTCGACCACTTGTGCTTGATGAGCGACGGGATTCTCAACAGGCTGATTAACCTTTGGCTATTGCACAACAGGAGCCTCTTGTGCAAGAAGTTGTTGTTGCTCGCCCTCATGAGCATTAAACTGCATATTTTCAGCCATTTCTTGAAAAACACACAAGTCAAAATCTGAAATATACATTAAAAAGGACAAAATTGTCCTCATTCGTTTATGATTGTTTACAAATAGCCCTCAATCGTCAATAGTCATTAACGAGTAGGCACATCAGTTAACATTGTTTAACCGAATATGTACATTTGTTAACATTGTTAATACGAATCGGAACATTCGTTAAGTCGTGCACATTCATTATATGAACAAATATTTCATTATTTAGATAAACCAAAGAATGAGGTTATTCGCTAACCACCATAATGAATATGAACATTTGTTATCAAGTGTACACAAATGAGAACTCATTCGTTACAGGATAAACGTATAGACACGTTGACCGAAGCATGCAAAGGTCAAAATTTAGATGAACAATGATAAGTTAAATATGCAGTTTGAATTTCTAATTTTCTCAATACTTAGTCATTTACATTAAAGCTTGGTTCAATATCATCGATATATCATTGATATTCAACCCTAAACTTCTAATTGGTTTTTAAAATATATTTGAATGTTTAGTTTTTTCAATATCAGTTCGTTAAGCGTTGATCCATCTAATGTATCCAAATCTGAATCATATGCAACATTAATGGTGTAAATAGACTCGTCTATACCTTCTTAATACAATCTAATGGTCAAACAATCCGAATAACAAATTTAGATTTTCTGGAAAATTTTGGCAGGGGTCTTTTTGTGCTTGTGATGTTAAAGGCAAATGATCAATGTGTTTCCATTCATTGTTTTGGATTTATATAGTGTATACAACTTGACTTGTTTCCTAAGACAACGAATAACTTCTTTGTTATGATAATTTTAACCAATGCATTCGCATTCATTAAGAATCAAACGAATAGCCTTTCATAAGTTAAAACAATAACGAATAACCCTTTACTCACTCTAGCCTTCATTCGTTAACAGTATAACAAATAAGCGTTCATTCGTTATCGGTGAGCGGAAGCAAATGCGATTTTATAACGAATGTGTTACATTCGTTAATTAATATTAGTGAATGAACGCTCATTCGTTACATTGTAGTAACGAATGAAGCATTACCTTAACGAACGGAAATTTAACCATTCAAAAACCATTAAATCAACCATCATAACCAATCTTTTGATGTATTTACCTTAAAATACTTTCAAAATATACCTTAAAAGCTCTTCAGTTAACCCTTTTAACATAGAATCATGGGTAAAGCTATTTTCTTTTTCAACTTAAATTCACATAACTTGGTAATCGAAAAATAAAATAGAAAATAAAATCTTTTTGAAATTATCAATTTTATATCAAAACAAAAATAATAACTAAAAGATTAAACGGAAAATGAAAATGTAAACTAAGAAAGCAGTACATATTTTTGTGAGTTGAGCATGGAATCATATTGACCAAGAAATCCGTCTATCACAGTTTTAAATGTCATGTAATACCCCGACTAAAGCGAAATACGCCCGATTGTGACATACAGATTGCTCAAAACACATATGACACTATTACGTGACAATATTATCATTAATTTATTAAACAAGTACAAGCTTGGAAATCAAATAAAGAAATACAAAGAATACACATTAAAGCATCTTCTCCATTTATGTTGAATATCATAAGTATTAATGTACTCTTCTCGTGTTGTCTTCTAATAGCTGTGCCTGTAGCATATTTATAAAATAATGTCAACTAAATGAATAGTTGGTGAGTTCACACAAGTTTTTGATATAAATACATTAAAATCTTACAATTCAATGAACACGTGTAAATGAGCAAGTATCGTTCTTTCCAACTGGTATTGTGCACCAGCGTACTCAGATAAGCGCAAGTAAGGTCCTTTCTAGTGAGGATTGTTCACCAACGTACTTGGATAATGAGGCCCTTTTCCACTCATAACAACAAATATCTTGAGCGTATGATCATACTATCTTGAAGTAATCCATGAGTAAAAACTTTTGAGCAAGTAACAAGTAACACACAAGTCCATGTATCGAATTGTAGTTTGTAAATAGTGGATAAACGAAATTGTAATTTGGATAGGGTAATATGTTACCCCCAAAAGTAATAAAAAAAGTAAAAAGGGGGTGTGAGAAACTCACCTAGAAGTTGGAGACAAACTTGAAATAAAACCAAAAGTGCGTAAATGAAACCGAAGCAATTGAACTTCACAAATAAGAATTTAAAGTACGAAAACGATATCAACTAATGATTTAAAAAAAAGTAGATAAATCGGTTTGTCGGATTTTATAAATGTTGAACGTATATTTATCATTTTAAGGAGTTGATAATATAATATTACTGTAAAGCTTCAACGAATTTTTTAATGAATTATTAATTTAATATTACCTTAAATTACTAGATTATTATCAAGTTTAAATATTATAACGTTTTATTGAATTTTGATGCTAATGGTATATCTTATCTTGAACAAGAATACATTAACAAAAATATGTATACATGTCTATATATATATATATATATATATATATATATATATATACTAGTAGGTACCCGCGCGATGCAGCGGAAACGAAATTCACAACGCGATTTTTCTACCACTTTATCTAAACAGAAAAGCGAGATGGAAATTTGAAAACACAAGCTTAGTTCAGTTTTGTAACCATCCTTTAAATCTAAGCTAACGCTTGGGTGAGTTTTAAACTGAGCAGACTCAAATATTAAAAGGAAATTTTTAAACACATGTCAACCTAAAACAAAATAAGTCCATAACGAGTTCAACCTAACAAAAAATAAGTTTAACACAATACATAAAAGGTTCAAACCAAGTTTAAACTAATACATAACATGTAAAACCGGTTACAAAATAAATTCATTAGCATCCAGAACAGTTTAGTTTAGAATCGTTTAGTTTCGGCTACCTTAGTTATGAAGATTTGCTCGGTTCGGTATCGGTAAATAACCGAAAGTCAAAAAACCAAAACTTTGACATGGGCTAACAAATTTGACATCATTAAATTAAATTTTTAAACAATTTAAAATAGTTACCTATTGCTATACTTATATAAGTCAAGGCTTAGTAAACTTATGTCGTCGCCAAGAGTGTAAATTGCATCATAGTTGTTACTATTAGAAAAAGACCTTTTCATATACTGCACAACCCAAACAGAAAGCTTGTAACTTGGTACCTAGGTTATGAACCGCACAACCACTAATTAGTATTCATATTGATGCAAATAAACTTGGTTCCACGTACTAAAATTTCACCAGACATAAATGAGTTTCATATAATAGTGGCATAAATGAATTGAACAAACATAGCATAATATGAAACTATGAAAAGAAAACAATCTATCAAATCATTGATAAGCTACAAATACATGAAATTGGTGTATAAAGCAGTCTTAATATAGTACTTACAGAATTAACATACCAACGTTTTTGTTTTATAATCATCATACCTATATTTGATATAGTAGTTCTTAATAAATTTACAACAAAAATTTCTATAATATGCGAACCGAGCTTGCTTTGATCTGTATTCAAATTGACCCGTTTCAACACATAATAATGTTTGACGACCAACCTGACCTGCTTCGATTACCCTCCACACATCTCCTACCTTGGCATTCCTGTCAGCACCACCTGCATTCATCATCGTTGCCGCATCTTCTTCTCTTCTTCAGATTTGCTGTTCTCAATTCCAACCGACCTCAAACATCTAAACGATGGTCATTCATCAATGGTGCCTTCACCTACAATCTCCAACCCGATGAACAAATGGATTAGGCAATAGAAAATAATAAAAGAAAAGGTAAAAACACAAACTCGAGTTAAACTAAAATAAGACCTTTAATAAAAAGAATTTATTATTTCTCAATACTAAAAAAGACAACACAATTTTTAATTTTACCAATAATGTGCACAAAGACTTGAAAAGTAAAAAAAAAGAATTTAGAAGCTTGCTAAAAAATTAATTCATTTATGATAATTAATGAGTCTAGAAAGAAACATGGAAACCTAAACAAGTTAATGGGTCAGCCCGTTTTTAAACGGGTCAATCCAAGGTGAACATGTAGCATGTTTTTAAGGGGATGAACAATTATACGACCCATTTTTAAACGCGTCAATTAGAATAACACATTATTTTCTCAACCCAAATACTTATTATACTAGTTTCGTGCTCAGGACATATGAATTAAGGAGTTGTAATTTGACATGTTACTTCTTACAAAAAACAATTTATGTTCATGTTTTTTTCTTACAGGTCAAAGGGAACATGTAGAAATACGACTATAATAACC
>NW_027504158.1:0-15503 GCF_021521415.1 Bidens hawaiensis | reverse complement strand
TACTTTGACGTTGGATTTACTCATAAACACAATTCTAAATATTAGAGTTAATTAAACCTTTCGCGGAAATGTTAACTTCAATCATTCGTTATAAAACATTCAAACTTGTCTTTAAAACATATCATAAAACACCATATTTAAAACATCATTTCTTCCATCTTCAGATGCCAACCGTTCAGTCCATGCCATGTGCCATCCTCATGCAAGCTCATTAAACATATGTATCTGCCTGCATACTAAAAGTCAGCTACATTGAGTGAGTTCTAGTTAATCAAGCGTACAATACATTCTCATACATTCACGTATATGTATCCGAAGATACATATTCATACTTAAACCGAACTTCATTCCTGACACTTTATAATTATCCGTAATAGGACCATTGCATAATATCTATTAGAAGAACAATTGTTATTATTCATAGAAGTAACAACTTGTATCATCCATAGAAGGATCTATATAAACTATCCATAGAAGGATCCCTAGGTATTATCCATAGAAGGATCCTTAAACTTTACCCATAGAAGGGACCCTTATACTTTCCATATAAGGACCACTACACATTATCCATAGAAGGAGCCCTATACTTGATCCATAGAAGGAACCATATTTATTGTCCATAGAAGGTACCCCATAGAAGGAGCGCGTACTCAATTACATAATATCCGTGTAAGGAATGCTAATAAGGTTCACAGTCCTTATTTATGCTATCACATATAGAGTCTAGGTCCAATAGAAGTCTAGAGGGATTTGCCATCCTAACTTACTATGTCGGACGTAGATCTCACATACCATTCATGTACCTGCTTACACATACCTCACATTTACAATAATTACATCGTAGCATACGAACACTCTAGGCATTCTTTACATCATTCACCTAACAATCGTACTCCTTGACGATACGTGCAATATCCGAATATCGTTCACGTACTGACAGGCATTCGTTCATTACATTCATACATTCTATCACATATATCATATATAGCATACACTTACCACTTAAGTTAGGTGTATTAACATTCACATTGAGTATGCACACAGCCCCGAAAACATAACAAAGAAATGGGGCTGGAAACTCACTTGAACTCGGTTCCTCTCAGAGTTAATGGTAACTCATTTCTTTAACTAGGCACGGCTAACTGTATAACAATTACACTTATCAATTAACTATCACTATCCATAACGTATTTCTAGTTTGTTATAACCCTCAACAGACGGGGGTCCGGGGGGCAGCGCCCCTGGCAGCGGGGTTCTAGCGGCGGCAGGCCCTAGTGGGGTCCAAGGGGCAGAGCCCCTGGCTGGGGTTAAGCTGTCATGTCAGCTTGGAAAAATTTTATTTCCATTAACTATCTTAACACAATTTTCATTAAAATTCTTAATTTATTATTTATTTGCTAACTCATAAAGTTCGAGGACTTCTTTGCAATTAAACCATTTTGTTCTAAGTCCAGGGACCTTTCTGTCATCCTTTCAAAGTTTAATTCGTTATCCAGTTCTTTAACGAATGGGGGTTCATTCCTTACTTCTTAACGAGTGTGCTTCTTCATAACGAATGGACTCATTCGTCACTTCATAACGAATGTCCCTTCATAACGAATTGACCTTTATAACGAATGGACTCATTCATTTGGTCTGGCTAACGAATGAACCCTATAACGAATGAGGTTCATTCTTCTTTCACTTAGCGAATGGCCTTAACGAATGACCATAACGAATGAGGGCTCAGTTGTTAGTTTTCCGTAACGAATTGCTTAACGAATGAAGCTCATTCATTACTGTTTCTTAGCAAATTGGCATAGCGAATGAGCCTAACGAATGAGGGCTCATTCGTTAATTCTCCGTAACGAATTGCTTAACGAATTCATTACACGCACCTAGGGTTGGTCAGAGAATGTCAGAAACATTCTCTGACATTCCCTTATCTCGTACGCCGACTTTCCGGCGCCGCCATGCCGGAGAAATGGGCGGTGGCCAGAAAAACGTATTTCTACACCGTTTTTCGTCCCGATCGTTCCGGATCCGATCTAGGGTGACCCCTAAGCTCGTCTTTCGATCGGTTTATACCCGATTCCATCCGGATCTTGTGACTTTAACGGTTGAGGGTGTCGGTTCATCGTTTCGTGACTAGATCTAACGGGTTTGGATCCATATAAGGTCATACTATCATTACCTTGGGTCGGGATCGGTTCTTCTCCTTGGTTCCAGTTAGAGAAAGAGAGAAATATGAGAGAGAGAGCTTAATTTTGTGTTTGGGATGGTGTATGGAATGGGTTAAAAATGAATGGATTAATGACAATTATGGTTTATATATATTATGGGTCATGGGCTTAAGCCTATGGTCTTTCTTCCTTCCTTATTAATTCAAATTCATTACCCACATTTATATAACCCAAAACAAGCTCATCTCATAAAATAATAACTAGTATTATTATTTTATTAACCGAAACAGGAAACGGGACGTTACACTTTTAGTCTTCATCCTTCGACTTTGAATGTCAAAACTTTTATTAAATAAAACTTTAATTTTGTTATATGCTTTAAACTTTTTTTATATTTACAATTAAGTTGTGAGTTTACTGATGCCATTACTGGTTTTTGTTTAGAACTCAAAAAATTGTATAACAAACTATAATTTGTTAGTTTGATAGTCAAAGTAGGACAATAAAGAGAGACCATAAGAAATGGTTAAGCTTTCATTATGGAGATGGCAAGACATATCTTCCACTTCTAGAACAATATTACTTGGGAGAAATTAGATCAAATTTCTTTCTTTTTTTTATTTCAAGATAGTATTATGACATGTAACAATTAATTCAAAGTAACAACCATTTTGTTAGTTTGTGCTATTTATAAAAGGTCCATATACTTTCGTTAGCAGTGACCTAAAAAAAAGATTATCAGGTAATAAATAACTTCAGAAGACAATGTAATTAACATATAAAGAAGACACATAACCATTTTACAAATTTAGAAAATAACAATGCAACTATACATAATATAACCACAGCCGCCACATTGTCGCCCCCTTTTAAGCCCTATGTATATAAATTGGATGGATACAAAGTGAACAACAAAAACACATAGAGAATATATGATAACTTACTTGCGAGAAGAACTCAGCCTGTGGCGTTAATAGGTTGTCCTCCACTTCTGCCTCTCTCTCGCTTCCATTGATGGTAGCCATTTAAGCAGACAATGGACGCAACTGAGATTAGTTCATCATTGAATAACATTGAAAATCTTAAAATTTCATATTAGCAACATCACCACATGATCTCACCTTTATATCAGTTTGTAAATGAAGCATTTTTCGAAAGTGAAGTAAAAAATACAACTGTTGAACTTACAACTAGAAAACAAAACCACCCATAACCTAACCTGTAAGCAAATACAGGCACCCCTAATTAAATCAATTCACCAAAAGATACAACCCTAATATGTAATTAAACCAATAAATTCTTAAACGTAATAAAAAATGAGTACCTATTAAGAAGAAGTCGCCATTTAGAATCAACAGAGACACATGTTCGATGGAGCTACAAAAATCAGTAAACATGAACACAAACAACACTTTTAAAACCCCTGTAAATTGAGCACACAAAAATCTTCAATTGAAGAAGTAAATTGAAGACCTAACGTTTGATGAGTGTATAAATATGGGTTGTCATAATACATGGCTGAAATTTCACCTTTTTGATGAATACTAGGTTTACCGAAAGGATCAAAATGTATTTTTTAATATATATAATTAGTTTCAAAAGAGAACGTCAAAAAGTAAACTCTCTTTTTAATCCTTAATTAAATACTCAAATTCTTATGGTGCACATTCAATCACTTATATCACGGTATTTTTGTAGGATAAAAAAACTTCTAAAAAAATCAAGAAAATAATTAAAAAAATTATAGAAATAAAAACACAAAAAAATAAAAAAACCAAAATGTTTATCTAGCATCCACCGTAAAAAAAAAGTTAATTAAATAAATGAAAAGTATAAAAAAGGTAAAAAACCAAAAAAAGAAAACATCAAGTATCCCCGTTCCAAAAATAAATAAAAAAATACAAAAATGAAAAAACTCAAACTAAGTTTAGCCTTCGGGTTTGGTTTAGCTTTTAGAGAGTTTAGGTTTTTTTTATCTTCCCCGAGGGGGGGGGGTAAACACTTCTCATTAACATTTTACACATAAAATAACAAATCTAATTAACATTTTATAAGTAAAATAACAGTTCATAAAGATTTTACATGTAAAATAACACTTTTAATTAACATTTTACATGTAAAACAACAATTATCATTAACGTGTTACATGTAAATCAACAGTTCTTTAAGATTTTACATAAAAATTAATATTTTACATGTAAGATAACACTTTTCATTAACATTTTACACGTAAAACAACAAATTTTATTAACCTTTGACATCTAAAATAACAGTTCTTTAAGATATTACGCATGTACAAGATAATGCGAGTTTCAATGTGACGGTTATTATAATATATATTTTTTTTACTTTTTTTTTGTTTTTTTAATATTTTTTTTAATTAATTCGATTCTTTTTAAGAGTTTTTTTTTCTTTGGACCAAGGATGTTAGATAAACATTTTGGTTTTTTTACTTTTTAGTTATTTTTTTGTTTATAATTTTTTAAATCATTTTTTTGAATTTTTTAAGGGTTTTTTTTTTCTCTTACAAAAATTATGTGATGTAGGTGATTGAGGGTGCACTATAAGGATGTGGGGAAGAGAGTTCCCCAATTCTCTACTTTTTTGGAGTATACATATATATATACATATATATGTATATGTATACAGGATTGGGATCATGTGAGAACTATTTGAAAATTGAGAACTTTGAGAACCATTTTGAACCACAAAAAACCCAAAAATAAAAAAAAATCACAAAACAAAAAAAAAACACAAAAATAAAAAAAGTAAAAAAAAACAAAATTCTTATTTATCATCCCGGTTTCATAAAAAATGTCTCGGTTTAGCTAAATTATACATGCATAATATGTACATGAATGTTTTTTTATTATACACATATGTACAATTTAAGGTAAATGATAATGTATATATGTTTACATTACGTAAATAGAGAATAACTGAAATTATACACATGTGTATAATACGAAGTTTTTTTTTTTTATGAAACCGGAATGAAATATAAGAAACTTGTTTTTTTTTACTTTTTAAAATTTTTTGTTTTATAATTTTTTTAAAGGTTTTTTATTGGTCTAAAATGGTTCTCAAAGTTCTCAATTTTCAAATGGTTCTCTTAGGATCTTTACTCTATATGGTGGGATCAAGAGAGAACTCTTTTTAAAGAGAAAACTAGGGAACTTCTCTTAACAACATTGATTTTATTAGATCAAAGGCTAAAACAATGAAAAGGGGAAAAACAAAGGGTGCTGGATTTTTTTCAAATAGTGAGGGTAATATTGGAATTGACAAAAGACAGGTGTTCTTTCTTCCCTCTTCTCATTCAATCATGTCGACCCCTGCTTATTCCCATATCTAGGGTTTTAATTTTCTTCTACTACAGTCTGGTTCATCCAAATTGACTGCAAAATCGAGCAGGAATCTAAAGAAAACAAACATGTAAACGATCATAACCGTCGATTTCCCATAGTTTAGTGTCGATTGGGTGTATTATACACCAATCGAGCATAAATCAGAGGTTAGCACATTTGATGGCTCTGTTTTTGCCTCTCTTTTTTTGTTTAATAGAATAACGATATAGCGTAGTTGAACATTAATTTGTAGAACAATGCATATATTGACTGGTTCGTATATTTGTACCCGATTTTTCAAGTATTGCATATATGTATTACTGATGTACTATATGTATATGCAGTGTTGACGCATTGCATAAATGTAATTCTGATGTACTGCGTATATGCATTACATATACATAGTTCTGATTGTCGATTAAATCAAACATTATGAGTCTTAGTTAGGTGTCGATCGTTCGGTCATCTAATTCCTCCAATCAATTGCGAAATCAAGCAGAAAATTGAAGAATTCTAAAAGGCATATGCTCGTAGTTGTTCAATTCACATGCTATAATTGTCAATTAGGTGAATTACATACACACAGTGTGGATGATCTATATTTTTATGAAAGTTGTGAACGAGTATATTTGAAACATCATCTTACATGTTTAGTCGAATATTATATATATATATATATATATATATATATATATATATATATAGTTCATAAATAATATATTTTACTGCATATTTCAAGTTATAGTGCATATATGTTGTGTTGAATGTAGAACTAGAGTGTCGACGAACATTAATTTGTACACTGATTAAGTTATGAATGATACATGTATTGATACCAGTTAACTTGTGTGTTTACTTTATTTGTCAAGTATTACACATATCCCATTCATAACCGATGCGTCACCTATCCATTAATTACATATACAATCAGTTTTATCACATATATGCAACACTTGTATATTATACGCATATGTAGTATGATTTATTACATGCATACAATGCTTGTCTATTAAATGAATATGTGGCATGTTGTATTACATATATGCAACACATGTCTGATCTATTACATATATGTAGTAGTTATCACATATATGCAACACTAATATGTTACCTATATATATAGTCTGTTATGAATGAACTCCTTAATTTCAGTTATATTGCATTATGATTGTTCATTTTTGGTGCTTAACTGAGCACTATAGGTTGAACTAATCTTTTGATTCAATTTGCCCTCCAACTGTTTAATGAAATGTCAAAATGAACTCATGTTGTTGGTTCTTGAATCATAACATGGTGTAATGTTAATTTTGCTTCATAATGTTAAAATACATCACCTTTCTCAAAACAATATTGTGATAGTGAAGGCTTATGTGCTTATCGACACAGGAAAATTGATAGCTAGCAAATCACATAGAATCTGATTTACTTTATGTTGACAATCATTGAAATTGCATGTCACTTTAACAATAACACGTTTAACGTATGGTTAAAGCCTCAAAGCCTATTCATATTCCCTTTGAAGATTATGCCAGTCCTTCAATTTTTATTAATTGTAGGGAAATCAGTCTTTGTGTGTTTTTTTAGGTGTGATTATTATTATTATTATTATTATTATTATTATTATTATTATTATTATTATTATTATTATTATATTCAATTAGATTTTATAAGCAAGCCTCAAAGCCTATTTATAGCGAACTGCCCAGCACCGACGACCAAAAATAGCATATACACTATAGGGCGGACCCGGGATCAGGTGAAACCGTTGATTCTTCGGTTAATTTCAGGTCGACCCTATTGTACTAATCTATTACATATAGGTATTACTATTTTATCCGGGACCAGGTGAAACTGTTGATTTTTCAGTTATTTTCGGGTCGATCCTATTGTACTAATCTATTACATATATGTATTACTAGTGTATCACATATAAATGTTAACTTATAGCTTTTAATTTATAATTAGGTGATGGAGAGCATAAAGCAAAGGAGCTATCAATAAAAATAAATAGCGATGTTGGAAAAAAAATCGAAGTTTAAAAAACCAGAGGCGTGAAAAAATACATGCTTTATAATAGGAACTTTTTCACCTACAGATCAACTGTTTGATGGTGTTATGTAAAATAAATGATTAGATGTTGTTTAAGGATTAGGATTTGTAATCGAGTATGTTAAGACAATATGAATATTATGGTACTTTCATATGGTGGTATGAATTATTGTGATGATAATATTAATGCAACATTTGTTTAGATATACTACATATTTGTAATATAATACATTTGAATGTATGGTTTAAATAAGTTATGATTACATTACATGTATGTCATATTGTGATTGCATATATGTAGTACTTCCATTATCCTATATATAAAGGGAAACATAAAGCTACAGTAACAGTTTTGTATGTGCATATTCAACTAGTTGAATTCAAAAGTTTGCAAAGTTAGTCCCTATAGTGTGATCTTTTATTTGTTCTTTGCTTAAAATAATACTTAAATGGTATTAGCATTTCTAGCTTCATAACAACTCTTCATATATTGGTTTTGTTTGTCATTAATTTTACTTCATTTTAATGTTTTTATGCTACAATTTCATAATTTTTCTTACAACTAACGTCGGTAAATTTTTAATTTGTTTTCTAAATACGCTGTTGTGATTGATAGTTTTTTCCCTTGATATTTCATTATAAATGTTATTGAAAATGAAGTTGTATTTGATATAAAACATTTTTTAAACATCATGAAACTATATATATTGAGTGTCGGTGCCTGACGAACCAAATCGAACAATATTGATACTGGCGTCGGTATTAATGGAACCGGTACCGTCATGTAAAACATGTTTCGAATTTCTACTAGGCATATAACGACTTTTTTTTTCTATGTAAGTGTTATACCGAGTGTCGATGTCATACATGTAATGTAACAAATCAAAGTGATATCGATCGATGTCCGCAGCGTAGCGCGGGAAATCCACTAGTTGAGTATTAAACCAAGCAAAATACAATAACCTTACACCTCTATTTATTCTTACATGACTTCATTTAATACTGAAACTTCAATTCCTATTAATACTGAAACAAATAAAAAAAAACTTTATCACTAACTCTATCTTCTGACAGTAAATTATTTAGTTTATTATCTAATCTTTATATTTAAATTCTTTATTCTTTTCTTTTATATTTAAGTTATTTATTCGATTCACCCCTCTACTAGTTCCATCCAATTATCATTGTTATTATTATTATTATTATTATTATTATTAGTATTATCATCTTCTTATATTCAATATAATGAAACCTATAAAATCTCTTTGGTTGCTTCCTATATTATCTCAAACCATCAGATTTCTTTATTTGTAAATTGAGGCTTCTCATGCATTTGACCCGAATTCACGAGTATAGGTCTCACCAAAACCAGATAGCCCTTAAACGGGTTATAACATCTCATTACATTAAAAATTAATCTAACCAAATATTTGATATGAAAATCCTATAAAATAGGGACACGCTAAAAATTAATATCTTATTTAAAATAAGGGTATTATTTATAATTAAAAACAATTTTATAGTAAAACAAATAAGCGGGGCATGAGTCTCACCAAACTCAAATAGCTTTTAAAGCGGGTTATAACAGCTCATTTATTTATGAAACTCTTTTATTATCAAATTCTAAGTATATTATTAATTTACTTACAATAAATAAATTAAAATCCAAATAAATATAAATATTAGAAACGAAATATATAAAACAACCCCAGCAATACCGGGAATAAAAAGTAGTTATATATATATGTATATATATATAGGGGAGGCTTATCCTAAAAATAAGTAGTTTCCTAGGAAGTCTAAGAATAAATCATAGTCGTTGGATCATACCAATCAATGGTTGAGATTTAAAATTACCAAAAACCGTCATAGTTTCCTAGAATTACTCTTTCACCATTATAACTGACATAGTTTCCTAGAATTATTCTTTCACCATATGTTTTAATGCCAAATGTCAAAATTCTATAGGTTCTTACCATTCCTAGGAAACAACTTCTTTTTATTTAAACCCTTTTCTATATATATATATATATATGGGAGGGTTATCCTAAAAATAAATAGTTTCCTAGGAAGACTAGGAATAAATCATAGCCATTGAATCATGTTAATCAATGGTTGAGATTTAAAATTACCAATAACCGACATAGTTTCCTATAATTACTCTTTTATCATTATAACCGACATAGTTTCCTAGAATTGTTCTTTCACCATCATTTGTTATGGCAAATGTCAAAATTTTGTTGGTTCTTACCATTCTTAGGAAACTCCTTATTCTTATTTGAACCTTTTTCTATATATATATATATATATATATGTGTGTGTGTGTGTGTGTGTGTGTGTGTGTGTGTGTGGGAGGGATATTTTGAGAACATTAATGAGTTGTAAGAACTTTAAAAACTCAATATGGACGACGCATTTAATTAAATGAGTATGGAATACGTGACTGAGAATAAATCTGATTAAAAAATTAATCAAGAAAGAGAATAAGTATTTTTGTTGATTACACAAGTTTTAATGTTAGTTACACATGTGTAATAAGTCGATTCGGTGTGTAAAAAATACTGTATTTTTTGTACATTATTACACTTACGTCAGGGCCGTCTCGTGGGTAAGCTAAATGAGGCGATGGCTTTAGACCTCCAGTTTTATAGAGCCTCCATCTTAAATAAGAGTTACATATTATGAGATTTTGAAAGTAGAGTTCTTTTAGAATTAGTAACTCATTAATGTGTCACAAGCTAAGAAGGATTGTTTCATATTAATTATCAATGCATATCATCCATATTCTATAATTCTTGTATACTCTCCAACGCTATACACATAGAGAACAGAAAAGAAAAAGGCCTCAATATTTTAATTAATATTAGGCCTCCGAGGACGTTGAGCCGGCCCTGACTTACGTATTACACATGTGTAAAAAAAATTCAAAAAACATTGTTACGTTGAGTTCCTAAAACTCAAAGCGGTTCTCAAAAGAAATCAATCATATATATATATATATATATATATAGGGAAATGATCAAGAGAGAACTCCATATTATGAAGAGAACTAGAGAACTCCTAAGTAGAGGGTTATTTTGATAAATTTCCCAAACAGATAACAACTCACGTCTTCTTTGTTCGACCCACATTCTCCTATTCAACAATATCAATGGAAACCCAAGTTACATATATTTTTTAAACAATTTAATATGATTGTATAATTGTGTTACATATATTTTAGTACTAATGTATTAATTATATAGTCATGGTGTATTACATATATGTAGTACTTATGTAGTTAGTTTTATAGTCATGATGTATTACATATATGTAGCACTAATGTATTAAGCATATGTATTATTATTGTATCATATACACGTATTACTACTGTGTCACGTATTACTACTGTGTCACTACTGTGTCACATATTAATATAGGTGTTGATATACAATGTTAAAATGCACACGGACTATTTAAAGCATACACTATATATGTGTAATACAAACATATATGGCTGAATGTAGGTTGCGATTTGATTAATAATCATGCTTCAGGCATGATTGTTACACCATTAAATACTGACAATCTCGTTGTTTTATTTTTGTATTTTTCGGCACATTAAAGTTGAAATACACATAGGTATCGACGAGGAAGTCGTAGTTATATTGCATATATGAAACGTATGTTGAACTCTCTTGGGCATTCCGTTCAATCAATTTATGGTATTTTCCTAGAGTAACAATAGTTTCTAACCACGTACAAGTAAATTTCATATCTATTAAGTATGTGTAAAATTTTATTGCATATATGTAGTATAAAAAATAAGATTTTAAATCATTGATCGACGCCATCAATTTGCAACAAAAATACGATTAGAATTGTTAGCTAAGTAATTTAAACAGATGAACGCATTTGGGTTTAAAAGGTTAATATAACAAAATGCAACAATTATGAAATAAACATAAAAGTAATATTACATTTGTGTAATAATTAGACAACATTAGACATATAAAAAATTTCAGTATTACACGTGTGTAGTACATGACTTGCTTGTTGGCTTGTTCTTCAACAATAGCTAATTTCAAAAGATATAAATGGCTACATTGTTGTTCAACCACAATAAAATGCAAGATATTACAAGTTAAATTGCTAGGAACTTGAAGCAACATCAACATCGGAGCTCGATTGGGCATTCCAATCAAATTGAACACGGTCTTCACTTTGAGCAATAACTATTAACTAGTGGTTTTACCCACGCTTCGCTGCCCAGGTTCTTGTTTTCTATGTTGGTTACTGTATAACCAAGACCTGCAAAATGCTGCAACAAAAACAAGAACTATTTTAGTTAAGCACAAAAGTAAAAAGTGACAAATAACTATAGTCGCGTCCAAAGAGAAAATGGAGACCCATCAAAGCAATAAACCAAAAACACAAAAACAAACAACAAACACTTATACAATATTAAAACGCTACTATAATTCAAACATAAAAAACATTTACTCGAACACCTTGTATGCGGAAATGTAAATAAACATCCTACAAGCAAGGGTCTACAACAACAAAGAACAACTCACTATCTACGATGTTATACATGCTTTTGCAATATGCATTTGCGAATAATAAAAAAAAGGTATGGCCAGTTAAGAAAACACCAAAACGCACGCTTCAATAACCAAAAATCAATTGGACAAACATCTTGTATGCAATCCATAAAATAACTAACTCACTATCTATGATACTATATGTATAAAACGCAGGTTGTAATATATTAAAACGCTTTGCGTTTGCAACATGCATTTGCAAATAAGTAAAAAAGGTACGCGCAGTAAAAACTCCAAAATGCACGCTTCAGTAACAAAAAAAATAACCAGACATTTAGTCACACACTTGGTGTGAAATTCGTAAACCACCGTCATCGATTACAAACAAAAACAATATATAAACAAAAAAACACATGTTCTAAGCCAATAAAATACATGCATCTACAACATGATTTGGAAAAATCATTAATAAAAGCATCGACAGTTAAAACAACTCTAAAACTCACATTTCAATAACAAAATACCAATTGGACATTTATTCGAACACCTGGTATGTAATCCTTAAACCATCTTCAACAACAGCAAACAACGACACACAAAAGAAAATACACAACTCTAAACCATTAAAATACACGCATTTGCAACTACAAAATAAAAAAGAAAAAAAGAACTCACAAAAGAACATAAAAAAGCAAATCACTTTACCTGAAACAAAGTTGTGACTGATAGTCAAATATAAGACGAATGAAGACAAAATATAAGAACAAAGTGACCTCTCATCACAAACTTGTTCAATAATAACTTCCAAGGCAGTGTTGCAAAAATCCCTACTAGTCAACGATTAATCCCCGATTAATCGCTAGTCCCCACTTCACTGATTAATTTTGGGCTAGTTGGCCAATTAATCGGTAAATGGTCAAATGCGTCCAAAATCGGCGGTTTCCGGTCAAATCCGCCAAAATCGGCGGTTTCCGGCAAGATTCCGACCAAAATCAGTGGTTTTCGGCGAGATTCCGACCAAAACCAGTGGTTCCGCGTGAGACTTTAACAAAAACTAGCAGATTCAAGCGAGATTCCAGCCAACATATGTTTTGTGTATGTATAAAACTAGAAATTACATATAAAAATGTGTGTGTGTGTATGCATAAAACTGAAAATTATGCATTAAAGTCCGATCCGATTAATCCCGATTAATCTCGACTAATCCCGATTAATCGCTAGTCCCCACCCCACCGCATGACTAGCGACTAGCGATTTTTGCAACACTGTTCCAAGGGTTTGCATCTTGTTGCAAACTAATATGTATTACTTGAATACATTATATTACATATGTGTACTACTTAATGTTATATTACATATATGTAGCATGTAATAAAATGTTACCTTGTTGATCAAAACCATCATGTTGCAATAGAATAGCCTGATCAATACAACAAATTAACTTAGATAAATACTCCGATTAAACAAATTAGATTCTTTCATCGAGTAACAACTGATTTTAACCTAGATTCGTGCAATTCTAAAATTACAATGTCAAATTTGCTTGCAAAACACTCAGGCGAATCAACACGTAATCGATTTAGTAATAAAACACCTGCAAATAAATTAAAATCACGAATGAGTAAGGAAGACATCAGTCTCATTACAAAAACCTACAGCTGACATGTTAAACGATTGAAATAATCGTTGATTAGGGTTTAGGATAACCAACTCGTCATGATTTGTGACTTGCAGGTGCTAATTTCTGTTCAACTAGGGTTTCCATTGACATTGTTGAATAGGAGAATGTGGATCGAACAGAGAAGACACGAGTTGTTCTCTATTTGGGAAATTTATAAAAATAACCCTCTATTTAGAAGTTCTCTAGTTCTCTTCTTAATAAGGAGTTCTCTCTTGATCATTTCCCTATATATATATATGATTGATTTCTTTTGAGAACCGTTTTGAGTTTTAAGAACTCGACGTAACAATTTTTTTACACATGTGTAATACTTAAGTGTAAGTAATGTACAAAAAAATACAGTATTTTTTTACACACCGAATCGACTTATTACACATGTGTAACTAACATTAAAACTTGTGTAATCAACAAAAATACTTATTCTCTCTCTTGATTAATTTTTTAATCAGATTTATTCTCAGCCACATATTCCATACTCATTTAATTAAATGTGTGGTCCATATTGAGTTTTTAAAGTTTTTACAACTCATTAAGGTTCTCAAAATATCCCTCCCATATATATATATATATAACTACTTTTTATTCCGGTATCGCTAGGGTTGTTTTATATATTTCGTTTCTAATATTTATATTTATTTGGATTTTAATTTATTTATTGTAAGTAAATTAATAATATACTTAGAATTTGATAATAAAAGAGTTTCACAAATAAATGAGCTGTTATAACCCGGTTTAAAAGTTATTTGAGTTTTGTGAGACTCATGACCCGCTTATTTTTTTTACTATAAAATTGTTTTTTAATTATAAATAATACCCTTATTTTAAATAAGATATTAATTTTTAGTGTCTCTATTTTATAGGATTTTCATATCAAATATTTGGTTAGATTAATTTTTAATTTAATGAGATGTTATAACCCGTTTAAGGGCTATCTGGTTTTAGTGAGACTCATACTCGTGGAATTCGGGTAAAATGCATGAGAAGCCTCAATTTACAAATAAAGAAATCTGATGGTTTGAGAGAATATAGAAAGCAACAATAGAGATTTTATAGGTTTCGTTTGTATTGAATATAAGAATATAATAATAATAATAACAATGATAATTGGATGGAACTAGTAGAGGGTGAATCGTATAAATAACTTAAATATAAAAGAATTTGAAATATTAAGATTAGATAATAAACTAAATAATTTACTGTCAGAAGATAGAGTTAGTGATAAAGTTTTTTTTATTTGTTTGAGTATTAATAGGAATTGAAGTTTCAGTATTAAACGAAGTCATGTAAGAATAAATAGAGGTGTAAGGTACGTTATTGCATTTTGCTTGGTTTAATACTCAACTAGTGGATTTCCCGCGCTACGCTGCGGATATCGATCGATATCAGTTTGATTTGTTACATTACATGTATGACATCGACACTCGGTATAACACTACATTGAAAAACCAAAAAAAAAGTCGTGATATGCCTAGTAGAAATTCGAAACATGTTTTACATGACGGTACTGGTTCCATTAATACCGACGCCAGTATCAATATTGTTCGATTTGGTTCGTCATGCACCGACACTCGATATATATAGTTTCATGATGTTTAAAAAATGTTTTATATCAAATACAACTTCATTTTCAATAACAATTATAATGAAATATCGAGGGAAAAAACTATCAATCACAACTGCGTATTTAGAAAAAGAAAAATTAAAAGTTTACCGACGTTAGTTGTAAGAAAAATTACGAAGT
>NW_027504157.1:0-25398 GCF_021521415.1 Bidens hawaiensis | reverse complement strand
TTAGGCCTCATTTTGTTATGTTAGTCTTTTGTATTGGTTTGTTATGTTTTGGGCTTTAGTAGTTCATTTTGTATGTAATAGGGCCAAGGGAAAAGGCCCAAGTGAAATAATGTATAGAAGCCCATTGGGCATGTGATGTAATTTCTAATGCATGCTTCTCTATAAATAGAGAAGCATACCATAAGAGAAGTTGATTATCAATAGAAAAACCTTTTTGTTAATTGTCTTGTATAACACACTTTCTAACTTTCTCCTGTCTCTCTCTCTACCCGAAATAACATCTCAAGATCCGAGACCGCTTAGGTGGCTTAGTGTGATTTCCGCTAGCACTAAGCTCGGTTAATCCAAGAATATTATTAGATCCACACGCCATGGGACCTACACTCCTACAAGTGCTTATGCAACATGCATGCATGTTGTTCTGAACGCATGAGCTAGCCTAAAATTTAATAATCAGCATTTTGCAGCATCCGACCCGAATTCCTTTATTACAAGATCTCAACGTTTCAATGAATTAATCAAGTGTTTTTGCACCTTGCGAAGGTGTTGTAGTTTTAGCAGTCTTCCTAGAGTAGGGGTTTACTTTTAGTCGTTTAGGTTGCGGTGGTGCTTAGTTTTTTCTATCAATTAGTTCTTCGACAGTTTTCTTTGTTGTTCCAAAAAATTCAAAAATATTAATCACTGTAAAATATAAACTACCATCTCAGAAACTTGAACGGATTAGTATAATAATATTTATACAAACTCATATTTCATTGGTAATAACCGTGAAAAGTGATGTAGAATGAATAAAAACAAAAAGACTCCTATACATTGTTTTACAGTTACATTGCAAAAAGAAAAAAAAATGGTCTTGCTCTCTTTTCAGACCACAATCATGATGAGTGTATGTTCTCAACAAGCTGGATGAAAGTCTCTTCTTTGCATGGGAACGTGAGACCTCCCATTGGATGAGCGTATCCAAACTCCTCTTCTGCGAGACTCAGCAAGATTTGAAACGACGGATGTTTAAGATATGCTAAAGGAACTATAAATCTCTTCATGCTGTGTTCACCAACATAAACACAAAAATGGCCTTTGGGTACATCAGTGACGGTTGAAGATGATAGGTTTCTCCCTAAAGCCAGCTTAGTATTCATGATCTTAGGAAATTTGTGTATGCCCATGACCAGTGAAATTGAAACTATGTGAGAGCAGAAGCTAGCTCAAGGAATAATTAAGGGTTTACTCAAACTTGAAATTGGTATAAATAGAACTCTAATTAACAAGACCATTCCACAAGGAGAAAACTTCAAGAAAATTGAAGTACATAACGTCGTCAAGGATCTTACACACACCTTCGGTACTTCCAAAGACAAACTTGAAGCATATGTATAACTAGACGATCCATGGGATCAAGAATCTCACACCTTTGGTAAAGGCCAAATACCCTTGTTTTGCTTTAATCTGAAAAGACAATGAAATGAATATATGTGAAAGCATAAATGTTATCTATGCATATATTCTATGCAGGCAGCCGGGACTATAAAGATGTATAGTTTATACTTCACAAATAGCCCAGCAGATAAATCATGTATAATTAACTCGAAATCTTGAGAAATTAGTTTTATCCTAGCTAGATCATGTAATTATCGGCTATTTCAGATGTCATGGTTGTGTTATGAAGGAATTTCCAATTAACCATCTTACAACAATATTGCTGAGATCGATATTGTCACACCCCGACCATGATGGAAACGTCGGGGCGCAACCGATTGTTCATCGCACACGACACTATTAAGTGACAATATTTAATCAACTCATTTAAATTCATAAAAACACAAAGAGTCACATAACTTGTTCATACAATAACCAAATTCAAATCATAGTAAATAATATATTGTTCGTTTTGCTAATATCCTAATAGTCTCGATAACGTTTTTTTTCTTCAAGTCCTCGAGTCAGCCTAAAGTCAAACCTGTAACATTGCATAAATAGATTTTGTCAACACAAAGGTTGGTAAGCAATTTCATAGTTTTTGAACAATAGATATATAATATGAAATTCCACAACTTGTATACAAAACAATAAATAATAGCAACAATTTAGATAAATAAAATCGTTAATAAGAATACATTAACGACACCTTTCTATAAGGGGATGCCAAATATACTCGGATTTTGTATGAAATCGTTAATAAGAATACATTAACGACACCTTTCTATAAGGGGATGCCAGATATACTCGGATTTATGAATCAACCATCCAAAAGCGGTAAACACATTAGCACTTAAGCATATAAGCATATAATCACCAAATCGAGCATTTATTTAAGTGAAGTATACAATAAAGTTTGTGGTTTATGACTCAACTATAAATCATTTGGATTTGAATAAGTTTGCAATGTCACCCCCAAAATATAAAAGAGTGAAAACGGGGGATGAAAGTACTCACATTCAAGTAATAAACTTGAAAGATTTGATGATTTGGAGATTAACCGGAACGATGAGTTTAACGAACGAAGCCTAAAGGAGAAGAAGTCTTGTATTAGAAAAGTTGTCTTGGAAGTCTTTAAATGAAAATAAATGATAAGAAATATAAACAATTTAAAGTTTAAGGTTTAAAATGTAAATATTTAAGAAATTATAATAATAGTCCTTTAAAAATGTAAGTTTGCTCGAAACCCGGGTTAAAGTATCTAGCCCTTAATTTTACTCAACCTATATTAAGTAATAAGGTGGGTAAAAATGCAAGAAAACAAGTCCCTTTATAATATAGATACTAAAACGGGTTTTAACGAGTGTTCGGGTGGTCGGTTCGGGTCTTGGTGACTTGACCAAACCCAAAGTCAACTTTCCCAAAATAATAAATGTATGAGATAACTCAATAAATCTTAAAGAGACTTAACCAAGTATGTAGTTCTATTGTTTTAGAACTAACAACGTCCGTTAATCGAGTGTTCGGTTTAGTCGGTCCAAACTTTGTTATAAGATCAAGTTGGATTCAACATTCCGAGTACTTTGTGAAAATAATTAAAATCAGTTTATAAAGTATTTTTAAAGAAATATATAAGCTTTAATGGTTAAAAACACACTTGTGTGTCTTAAGCGAGTAAACTTGGTTTAGTTCGGTTTGGTTCGGTTTTTTTTATCTTGGAATAAGGCCAAGAATGGTTACCACATGTCCAAACATCATAGAACTTGTAAAATAATTTATAAATAATAATACCAAAGTTTTACATACAGAAAGTCAACAACAAAGTCTTTAAACGAAAGTTCGGTTTTCGGTTCGGATCTTGTTTCGGGATAAGACCGAGGTTAGATTCTACAAACCCATAACTATGGAACTAATTAAAATGATTTTAGAAACTCAAATCTTACATAAAACATGTTTATACAACTATTTAAACAAACTAGTAAACAAGGGTTCGGCTTCCGGTTTGGAGCTATTTACGGAATAACCGAGGCTAGTCTCTACAAACCCATAACCATGGAACTCAAAATGTAAAATAAAACTAAGATGAGCAGAAGTTAAACAAGTATAACTAGTTTGATAGTTAGATTCGGAAAATATATATAATCAAGGACTACTACGAGTCCTCCATGTAGCTTTGTCTTATGGGCCGGACACTTAACCGGCCGAGACCGGAGAAATGCCCACCGAAGGTACAAAGGGTGCTATTATATATATGTTGTATAACAATCTTCAAGTATAAGTAAGTGTTAACAAGTTGATTATAATGTAAGACTATGGTCAGTTTGACTTTGGAAAGTCAAACTGCCAAAAAAAATATGAAGAACACATTTGAATGCTTGAGAATTGGAAGAGAAAGAGATGAATGAGCAAGGATTAATGAAGGGGATATGGGTGTATATATAGAGTGGGTTGAAAGGGTCAAACATGGGGTGTGATATCAAGGTTTGCATGCAAGAGGGGTCAAGACAAATCACAAAACAACAAAAAAATAAAAAAAATGGGCTGCTGGTCTGCTGCTGATCTGCTGCTGGTCAGCACGTCGGTCCACGTCCGGAAGTTCGTTTTTGATGTATCTTGAGCGTTTTAAGTCCGTTTTCGAATCCGTAAAAAGGGTTTTTCAAATTAGACAAGCGGGAATGTTTTAGTAACATAAAATACAATATTTTATATATTTGAAATGTTCGGGATATAAATCGGGTCGGTTTACAACATAAAAACAAATACAAAATAAATACAATTTAACCCGAAATCGAGGATTGTCACATATATTGAACGCATATTATTCTATGATTAATAGCTGATGGCTATATTGCTTTGAATTGGACTTAGAGAAATCAAATCTTGCAGTATTTTAATGCACTATAATTGTTTTTTTTTTTTGGGGGGGGGGGGGTGGTTCACTTTGTAATCAAGGGTTACGTACGAAAATAATCCCAAGATGCAAGAATGTATATGATTTAAACTAAGATATCATGTAGTTTAGTAAGAAGAATATCATTTTAAAGATTGTTTCTCATATACAACACTAGATTATACCATTTGTATGAAACATTATGTATAGTTCCTTGATTATTTTTGAAACTTCAGTAAGTTTAATCTAATTTTGATCACCCCACCCATGCATGTTATATAATAAGGCATGCTACTCGTTGATGGTGCAAACGAAACTAATTTAGGAGTAGAGATCTGATCAGCTCGCGGCTGGAGGCCTGGAATTAATAAGTGTTGTAGTTTTGATGTATTTTTTGTTTTACTTTAGCTATTAGTACTTAGAACCTAAAAAAGTCTAGTTCGTCTAATTATTCCACTCTTAAAGTACCTTTATAACATTTGGACTCTGATATTCCTATTATTAGATCTCAAAAACGTGTCTAAGTTTCAATCAAGTGCTTTTATACTTCAATGACATATTGTGATATATTGTTACTTGTTAGGTGCCTTTCTGCTGTAGTGTTTATAGGTTTGATATTGCTTTTGCTTACTACAAAACAAAGAATTATCTCCGATTTCCCTATACGAAAGCAGCCCATTGTAGGTTGTTTAGTAGTGTGTTGGGTTTGATTGTAGGTTGCCAGGTGCGTTTTATTTTTCTAATTTATATTTTGAAACAGAAGGTTCTTTTTATTTGCTGTGTTTGCTTAGTTTGCTTTAGGCTACATTGGTGCTTTGCTTTAGCTTATTTCAATAATTAACCGGTATAGATATCTTTTACTGTTCTAAAAATTAAATCAGGCGAGAATTATTAAATGGCTTTAACAGTTAGATATAATTAATAGAAACTTTGAACGAGTTAGTTTAATACTATTTACACAAACTCATATTTTCAACGATAATAACCCCGAGCATAACCATGAAAACCAATGTAAGGTAGAAAGAAAAAGACTCCTAAATGTTTTAAAGTTACATTGCAAAATATGTCATGTTCTCTTATCAGATCGAGCACAATCATGTTAACTGTTTATTGTCTAGATCTCTAATTACCTAGACAATTCCACAAGGAGAAAATTTCAAGGAAAATGAAGTACGTACACCAAGTCCTCAAGCATCTTACACCTTTGGTACTTCCAAAGCCGAAGCATCTGTCTGATCAACAAATTATGGCCCAACGGATCAAGAATCTTAAACCTTTCGTCTTCCCAAAGACGAAATTGAAGCATCTTATCTCACCAAATGATCCAAGGGATCAAATCTTACAGCTTTGGTCCTTCCAAGGCCAGAATTGGAATATATGTGATATCATATATGTTATCTTTGTATATTCTTTTGGCCGATTGGAATATAAAAAGTATATGGTACATATATTCTTTAGTTATTACTAGTTTCGACTGGTTTGTTATGGTGCTACATTATATTGGAAGCATGTTTGCTGACCTAAAGTTGGGAATTCTTTTCCTTTTTTATTTGGTTGCTTTAGGAATTAATTTTCAATTACGTATATAACTGTGGCAGAGCCGTTGAACTTGAATAACTAGATGGTAACGCAGACACGCAAATGACTATTGCATTCGATTGGATTTAGAGAAGATTAAATAAATTAAGCATCATTTTAGGCTACTATAAATATAGGGTTGTTTCATCAAAGAGGGATTAGGTGGGAAAATATCCCCGAGGATGTACTACACTCAAATGTGTGGCAATTATATCTGTCTTGATTTATTCTGCGTTTTGGTAAAATTTAGTTTATTTGTTGGAAGTTAGAACAACAAGATATATATCATGTTTTTGCAACAGGAAGGTGAAAATATCAAATTAAAAAAAAGGGGAAATTCCTAAAATAACCACTTTATAGAAAGAGATTCCAAATTTGTCCATTACGTATCTCATCGCCGGACGATGCGCTAGGAAACACTGCCGATGAGCTAGTAAACCAATCAGATAACGACACGCGTGGGGGTGGAATGCACATGTTACGACGCGTTAAGTGTTAACTTATGATTAACGATACGTTAACTGTTAATTTATGGTTTACGATGCGTTAAGTATTAATTTATGGTTGACGATGCATTAAGTATTAATACTTAACGCATCGTCAACCATAAATTAGCACTTAACACATCTGTGACCATGTGTTTGGAGGTCTAACACTATGTATTAGCTAATATTCGTCGGCGGGACTACCTAACACATCGTCAGCGATACGTTAGAAGAGTGACAAATCTGAAAAAATGATTTTGAGGGGACATATTTTGAATCTCTCACCATTAATAGGCTATTTTGAGAATTTTTCAAAAAAGAAAGGGAAAATCCTTAAAATGGTCCATCTTTAAAACGAGATTCCAAATTTGTCCCTCCAATTCAAGTTTCCAGTTTTGTCCCGTAGTTATCTTGTCGCCGCCGACGTGTTAGGGAATACCGACGGCGTGCTACTAAACGGACCGGAGAACGACACGTGGCCAGAATCTGGCCGGAATAGGTCGTCGACGATGTGTTATTAAGGCCATTTCATCGCAGACGATTTGTTATACATGTTCTTGTTCACAACGTCAACCCTGGGCTGCCATACCTGACACCCGTGTTCACATCGCCGGCGACGGCTTGCCGAATCTCATGGCCGGCGACTTGTTGACAAAGCATAGGGTTGAAGATGCATTTCTGGTGCTAACGTAGGGTTGAAGATGCGTTTCTGGTGCTAACGTGGGGTTGAAGATGCGTTTTCAGTGCTAACGCAGGGTTAAAGACGCATTTCCGGTGCCAACATGGGTTTAAAACGTAACGCATCGTCGACCCTACGTTAGCACCGGAAACGCATCTTCAACCCTGCGTTAGCACCAAACATGTATGGTACTTTTCTCATAAGGTTGGAAGGGTTGTTTACCTGAAAAAGGAGCACCTCCACAATAACTTCAAGAACATAATTCATTAACAAGTTATGTTGAAAACATAATTTGTTTTCCACGTCACTAAACTAATTATTTACCGTTCCATCCCAAAGCTTAACACCATATGTTGTCTTGACATTCTCTATATTTCTCTTGCTATTACTATTTATTTTGTGCACTTTATTTTTATCACAAACTCACGACAATCAATTAATAAAAGTTGTGTCTTTGACATACCTAAGTAATATGCCAATATTATATATGATAGGTTCTATGCATGTTGTGTGTTTTTAGCCAAACGTAATTTCCATCTTTCTAAATTCAAAACGTTGATATAAAAAAGTTGTTCCAAAGTGCACACATCACCTTCCTTCCAAGACTTCCGCCCAAGCCTAAGATATTGCCAATAAGGAAATTTACCATTTTGTTTCAATATTTCAAACTGTACATGTGTTGGACTGTTGGTTAAAGATTATCAGAATCATTCAACCCTAAACCACCTTTGGTAATACAACCTAGCAAACTAATGGTCAACAGGTTGAGGCTTAATAGGTTTACACTCGATGTGTTGAACCAAGGAAGCTAAGAAGCATATATAGGAAAATACCTCACCCCATAGCTTCCACCAAAATAAGGGCCTGATGCACCGCATGAATTACCAATAATTGCTTGACCAATCGATGCTCACATTCAAAGCACCACATTCAGCTAAACCGGACTAGACAGAACCTCGTCACTGAAGCCCATTGCGTGTGAATATGTCCAACTAAAACTCATCAGCTTAAACCCTGACATATTGTAAAACTCATCATGCTAAGGTTCAACCTGCCAAAATTCATCCACCTTTGGTTTAAGCTTATTAGATAAAATTAACCAAATAGCACAAGTTGAAATAAAACTACAAAGAAAATGAAGATTTTAAGTCTGGTATAATGTAGTCAAAAGTCATTTTAAAACGGCATCAAACTAAACAGGGGTTGATGATGGGGGTAGGCCAATCCATACGAACAGCAAAATTGTCACATCAGACGATCAGAATTCAAACTTCAAAAAATTAACTAAAATGTGAAAGCGAATAAGCAATAAACGGAAGAAGCTGATTAAGCAAGCAAGCTAGCTAGCCTAGCACCCCACGGCTTTGTACTCGGTGGCCCGTCAGTGATCCAAGTGACTGATTAAATCAGTCACAACCACAAATCAGTCACCTTTGATTTGGGGGACTGATGATATGGAGGTAAGCTAAATACTTGCATAATTTGTGCTGAAAAAAATTACTAGTGAAATTGACCATTTTCCAAAGATCATATAACATATGACATTAATAACACTCATTGAATTTTTATGCCCAATAAATAAATTTATAAATAACAAAGCATATAACCAAGACTAGCCAGCAGCTAGTCCCACAAAATACATACAGACCAAACATTCACCACTACTAGACCACCCATACACCATACACCCTTACAATTGATCAATGCCAAAATCTCCCCACCTTCCGAAGCAAGGTTTAACTTCTTCAACATGCTTCAACCCACAAAAAATTTAACACCTTTATTTCACTTATTATGCCATTAAGATTCGCCGCCTTTCCTTTGAACACCATCTCATTTCTAGCTTTCCAAAGGAACCAAATTGTTGTTGGACCAAATGGCATTAAACGCTTTAGCTTTCTCGGAAGGTAAGTTCAAGTATTTTTGCAAGTGGAGGATATCACGAGTCGAAAACGCGAAGAAGCTGAACACCTTACACCAATTCATAATTTTCTCCCAGATTCGTTGTGCAAATCTGCACACTGTTAGCAAATGTTCTGCTGATTCATCCTCCTTTTAGCTAAAAGTGCTTTCAATTTTAAAAATTACTTAAAAACTGTTATAAATATGCCCAATGACAAGTCTCGGTGATCATAAAGTATTAAATACGAACTACAGAAGCAAATTAGCCTAACTGATTCAAGCATATTTCTAAAACTAAATATAAAGAGAGAAAAAATTAGATGAACGACGATGAGCCTAACCGAATAAAATTTTTTTTACACAATCCAAACCATAACTCAGTAAGCTTATTTAAAAATTTGTTTGATAAATGAAACTTGGGATTTTATATAATTAATTCTAAAAAGTGATACAGTACAAGCAGCCACAATAGTGTGTCTAAACCCACCCTGCTTTCTGCTGCTCAGGTAATTAATATTAATCTTTCACTGCTTTATATAATTTGTTGTTTTAGTTAGATCTGCCTTTTAATGTTTGTAGATAGTTGTGTTTCATTCTGACAAAAAACACTTAATATTTGTTCATTATTGCATAATCATGAAATTCAATTGCTTGTATAAATGATTGATGATTATACGTGTTTTGGGCATTTAGGAATCAGATAAGATTAAGTGGTTGTTAATATGTCTAACATTGACATTGAGGGGATACTCAAGGACCTCCCCAACGATGGCCGTATACCGAAAACTAAGATTGTATGCACCCTTGGTCCGGCTTCTCGCTCCGTCGTGATGTGTGAGAAGCTGCTTCGGGCGGGGATGAACGTTGCCCGTTTCAACTTCTCTCATGGGACCCACGAGTATCATCAGGAGACGCTGAATAATCTTCGGATTGCTATGCACAATACTCAGATCTTGTGTGCTGTTATGCTTGATACTAAGGTAAACGATTGGGGAAAAGTTTATATATTATTAACATCAAGTAGTCCGTTTGACTTCGGTTGTGCATGGGTTGGGTTTCGACCCAAACTAAAACAAAAACCGAACTTTTGGTTTGTGGGTTTTTGAAAACCAAGTTCGGTTTCCTTTTCATTTTTCACAATGGGCTCATTTAGTTTTTCGGTTTCATGGGTCGGTTTTTGGCCCAAACCCAACCATTATTAGTACATTTTTGCCTAAAATTTTTGGGCTACTAAGCTACTTAACATTCAAGAATGAAAATTATAATCCACAAATTAACTAGCAAAAGTTGTTTTCCTTTTCGGCATTTACGAATCTTGTTCAGTTATAAAAGCCAGTTCGGTTTTTACTGTAATCTGTACGTGCAAAACCAAAATTGAATTAGAAATTCGGTTTCTGAATAACACATAAAACCAAACCGTCGGTTCTTTGGATTGTTTTGATTTTCTCGGTTTTTGCGGGTTTGGTTCAGTTGTAAAGTCGGTTCGATTTTTATGGTTCATTTTTCTCGGTTTTCTGTACGTGCAAAACCAAACTGAACCAGAATTCGGTTTTGAAAAAATATAAAACAAACCGTGCGCTTTGGGTTGGCTTTGTTTATTTTGGTTATTTATGTTACAAGATTGGTTATTTCAGTTTCATGCACACCCCTGCTTCGTTTGACTTAAAAATCAACCTTGTTTTCTTCTTGCAGGGGCCCGAGATCCGAACAGGATTCCTGGAAAACGAAAAGCCCGTCCAACTCAAGGAAGGCCATGAGATCACAATAAGCACCGATTACACAATCAAAGGAAATAGTGAGACCATATCTATGAGCTACAAAAAGCTGCCTGTTGACTTAAAACCGGGCAACACAATCTTGTGTGCAGACGGGACCATCACCTTAAAGGTGTTGTCATGTGATCCAGCATCCGGGACTGTTAGATGTCGGTGTGAGAACACAGCCATGTTAGGTGAGCGGAAAAATGTGAATCTTCCAGGTGTGGTAGTTGATCTTCCGACGCTTACTGAGAAGGATAAGGAAGATATTCTTCACTGGGGTGTTCCTAATAATATTGATATGATTGCACTCTCATTTGTTCGTAAGGGGTCGGATCTTGTGAATGTTCGTAAGTGAAGAAACGTGGATCTACTCACTGGTAGCAGATCTACTTTCCTCGGGTGTGATTATACTATTTCACCGATGGTTCTTCTGGATCTGTGTTCTTCCACCTACAAAATGAACAGCGCCGTTACTTACCCCTCAGAAAGGGACAGAGGGGTCCTCTTTGGGGTAACCCTCCGGCGTGAGAATCAGTATATTGTGGAGAAGATGATAATGTGTGTAAGGGAATCTCAAGAGTATTGCTCAATAGCTGAATACTCTTGATTGTGTGATTGTGTGTTTGTATGTAACTGACTGTGAGTGAATGTAATTCAATATGATTGAATGTGATATCACTGCCTGTAACTGTCAATGATTGAGTATGAATCCCCCATCAAAGTGGAGTTGATGCTGTATTTATAGTGCTAGGGTTTCCACTGGTTGGGCTCAACCTCGTTGGCCTCCTCCAATCGCACTGCGCCACGTGTCCTCTGGGACACCTGGCGCTTTCTCGTTGGTTGTAATCACGTGGTAGCACATGTGTCATGCTGAGTTGTCGACCTTTCATTTGGCAGCTGTCAACATCAGCATATTCTTACTCCTTAAAAAGATGCCTTCTGGAAGGTTGTCTGACGTGCACAATCAAGGTTGCCCTAATCCTGATTTGGATAAGGACGAGGTTGATTATGTGCACGTGTGATATGCGCTCATCCTGAGGATGCGCGAGGTCTTCTCTTTATTCTCACGCGCAGATATTTCATGCGCAGGTGTGATATGCACGAGCATGTGATATGCGCCGCGCGCTGGTGCGCCGCGCGCATATGTGACGCGCGAGCATATGTGTGCCTGGGCAGATGTGATATGCAAGAGCATGTGATATGCGCCGCGCGTTGATGCGCCACGCGCATATGTGATGCGCGAGCATATGATGCCTGAGCATGTTTTGTATGCGCCATGCGCATAGGTTTTGGCTTTGTGCCTTCATAATGTCTTTATCTTGTGGGTTGACCCGCCTTGCTCGGTGTTGAGGCGGGTACATACCTCTTCAAGCCCCCCCGGTCTAATGTGTGTCTTATCTCGCGCGAGCGCGGTAAGATGGATATTAGACTTACTGATTTGGTCTTTTAAAGGGGTTTTGTCGTTTTATTGGTTGTTTCCATCGTTGCGCGAAGTTCTATCCATTTGGTTGAAAACGAAGGGTCCAAACACGTGGTTAGTTGGTGGTGACGTGCGCCGTAAACATGTCAGACGTTTCGTGTGCTCGAGGTGCTACAGTTGCCTTTCATGTCCCCTCACACAGCTGTCTTGAACACGTGTCGCGCTCGCATTGGTTAGCACCTGCGAGTGGGGGCGCGTCTCTGTTCCGTGGCAGGTCGGTTACATTTTTATGTCCCCTCAACAGTGTTAGGGACACGTGTCGCGCCCTCGTTGGCTTGCACCTGCGAGTGGGGGCGCGTGAAATCCAATCAGTTGCCACATTTCTCTCTCCTGGGCCTATAAAAGCAGGCCCTTAGGAAATTTTTTATCTTCATCTTCATTGTTGCTAATTTTCGAGTTTCTGCCTTTCACATTCTGATTTGAGAGTTTTCATCTTTTCGATTTTTCGAATATCTGCTGCTGCAGTTGTATGTCTGATAGTTCAGACTCGTCTAGCCCCTCAATCACCTCTATTGCCTCTCGAAGACGCCGTGTGAAATCTGTGGTGATGTCGACATTGAAACAAAAGGGGAAGGGGAAGAGGGTTGTTGAGACCACATCGGAGGAAGTAGGGAGGACCAAGGCCACCAAAAGGTGGAATGAAATCCCCTGCAAATTGAAGCAGGCCGATCTCGACAGCCTCATCGCCTCTCAGGGCTTTCCCACCCTGTTTGGCTGCATGTTGCCTGGGTCCGGGCAAACGGCGGCGGACCCGCCTGCCGGCTATATATCCCTATATAGCCACTTTTTCACCCACTGCAACCTTCGTCTCCCGATAACAAGGTTTGTGGGTACACTGCTGAAGTTCTATGGGATTCATATATCCCAAGTCCATCCGTTTGGACTCGTGCGCGTGACTCACTTTGAGTTCATGTGCAAATCCCAGCGCGAGGAGCCGACTCCTCGGCGCTTTCAGTATTTTTACAAGCCCAAGATCCAAGACAATTGGTTCTCTTTTATTCCTCGCAGTCAGAAGGTGAAGTGCTCCACTGTTTCATTCAAGAGCCTTCATGACTGGTCTGAGAGGTTCTTTTACATAAGGGCTGGTGTGATCCCCATCCGTATGACCATGCGCTCTATCTCTTCTGCGCCTGCGGATGAGGGTGTCCTCAAGAACCCAACTGGCGCCTGGGTTAAGAAACTGACCGCCGAACCATCCCCCGCGAAGAAAATTCGCGAGGAGGCGCTGGTGGGGGTCGACATGAGT
Organism: Bidens hawaiensis; assembly: GCF_021521415.1. Classification (NCBI taxonomy): domain Eukaryota; kingdom Viridiplantae; phylum Streptophyta; class Magnoliopsida; order Asterales; family Asteraceae; genus Bidens; species Bidens hawaiensis. The sequence goes on along the minus strand of NW_027504157.1, from coordinate 11,962 downwards.
AAGCTATGGGCCGACAGCGCGCTTGAGCACGTTATCCAAGTCGACGGGTTGTGTAAGTTTTTTTTTTTTATTGCTTTATTTGTTTTTTCTGCGCGAACATAATTCTTTTGCTGATATCACTTGACTTGTTTTTGCACAGTCACCAATGATTATATCCTTGCCGCTTATGATGATCAAGTGGAGGGTGGCTCCTTCGCGCTTGGCGCTGGGGAGGTTGGTTTCCCAGATCGCTTCGATGACATGTTCATCCCAGTGGATCTGGAATTTGACTTTGATAGTGACGCGCCTGGTAAGCCTTCGCACTTATGCTTATTCCCTTAGAATACCAAAGTTTATTAACAGTTCTGTTCCTTGTATTTGCAGATGCGCTCGAAAATTATGAGCTGGAGCTCGCGGAAGAGGAGGAGGAGGAAGAGGAGGCGCCCCTACTAAAGCGCAAAGCTAAGGGGAAATCTGGCACAGGGGCCAGTAAGAAACAGAAGAAAGATGACACCCCTGTCGCTCATCCCCATGCTCAAACGAAGGGACCTAAGGAAACCCAGGTGTTTACCACCAAGGTTTCTTTAGCTTCCCTGCCTGTGAGAGTGGGCAGACCTCCTGTCCACTTGAGGTATGGTGGCGTCACCTCCTCCGTTCGCGCGGCTGAAGAGAGAAGCAGTGCCGCGCCTGCAACAGGTATACTTTGCTTATCTTCATCTGATTGAATTGTTATTAAACCTTTGCTCTTTTGAATGTTTGCAGGACCGGCGACGGTAGCAGATCAACCGCCGGCGCCCCAAGGTGCTGCGCCTTCGCCTGGGGCTGGTTCGAAGTCCCCTGTTCTACCCTCTGAAAAGGGTAGAATGAACTTTATGGCGATGTTCGCCGCGCGAACAGAATTGCGCCAAGGTATGTTTTGCACATTTGTCTTTTGAATTTTTTCTTTTGGATTCAGTCATAAACCATTTTTCCTTGTTGATTTGTTCATAGGAGTTGTAGCTGGCGCACAAGTTGCTGGTGACACTCCTGGCGCCGTTGCCGGCGCCACTGGTTCTGCTCCTGCTCCTGCTAGTGCTGAGTCTCCCCTTATTGGGATTACCAAGGAGCAGGAAACCGTATTGCGCGCCGAACTGGCGGCGTCGAGATTTCCCTCGCCTCCTCCTACACGCAGCCCTCCCCGCGAGACTGGTTTGGAACCTTCCAGGTCGCAGGAGAAGAGGCCTATTGAAGAAGATGAGGAGGATGAGGGGGTTCAAGCTGAAGACTCCTTGGGAGACCGCGCCAGCCCTGCGATGCCGCAAGAGTTCGCAGCGCAGACTTCTGGTGGGGCTGGCGCTGACTTTTCTGCTTCATCCCCGCAGGCATGTTTTAATTTGTTACTCCGCTGCGCGTTCCTCCATATAAGTATGTTTTATGACTTAGAACATTTCTTGTTTTATGCAGGAAGGTGACCACGTTTACCGCCCGAGATGGAATATTAATGAAAACAGTTCCTTCCAATCCATGGGCGTATGCGAGGACTTCTGGGCTCATGCCGTGCCTCCTACTGAAAGGAGGTATCAGGAGGAGCGCACCCGCGCGGACTTGCTGAACGACCATATTTTCGCTGGGTCGGCTTTCTTCGCTGCTTCCCAAGAGCTTCGTCGTGATTATATTAAAGTACGCGATGCTCTTGTGGAAGCCCAGCGAGAGGCTAAGGTGGCTGCCTGGAACCTTTCAGATGCTCGCGCGCGAGCTGAGAAACTCCAGGCGGAGCTCAGCGAAAACCGAGCAAGTGCCAACACCGCCTTTATTAAGCGCGGGCATGAGCTCCAAGCTGCGCGGGAGAAGCAGCAGGCGGCGGAAGCCGAAGTTGCCAAGTACGCGCGGAGAGTGCGAGTCTTGGAACAGCAGGCTGAGGCGCGTGACCAAGCTATCGTCCAGAGTATCACTGAGAAATCATCACTGGAGAGCGAGGTTGCGCGCCTGAAGAGGGAGTTAGCGGCCGCGCAGGCCGATAGAGATGAGGCCTTGGCGACGGCGGCGTCCAGCCAGGAAGCACTTGGTGCTGCGCAGGCGGAGAAAGAAAAAATTTTGGCGGCAGCAGCGTCTGATAAGGAGGAGCTAAAAAAGACCAAGGAAACTGTTGAGTTATTAAACTCCCAGGTTCCTGCCCTCGAGACGTCTGTTGCTGGCCTCGCGCAGGATCGCCAATGGCTGGTGTCACAGGGCATGACTCGTTGCGCTTTGGCGATGAAATATTCCGCCGAGTTTCAGGCCCTTGTGATGGACTGCAATGCTGCCGCGCGCTTGGTGGGCCGAGCTGAAGGGTTTACGGATGGGTATGAATATGGCATGTTGAAGAAGAACCCATCCGAGTACCCTTACAAGAGCGACGCGGCCTGCGCGGACATGGCCGCGGTGGGGGAAAAGTGTATGAATACTCCCATCCCCATCCTTATGCAGGTACCTTGACCTTACTGAGTTTTACTTGACTAATTTTCCAAGTGTTTTGTACTCAATATCTTTCTAATGATTTGCAGATAGCTGCGCTTGCTGACCAGCACGACCTCGGCGCGCTAAAGAAGTTGCTCGATGAATGCGAGAGGGCTGGTGGCGATGATGGTGGCGCGGGGGATGTTGCCCCTGCCTGCGGCTCTGGCGCGGCGAAATAATCTGCTCCTGACACCGTTGTGATAGAAGACTCCAATGAGGAGGAAGAACTTGACTATGGTCAGTTCGGAGATGAGGAGCAGACCGCGCCAGATGCTGCGGGAGATGATGAGTGTGATGAAGTGGCTGACGTCGACGTGGAGACTTGAGAAGCCCTTCATCAAATTTTATATATATATATTTTTTTTATACTTGTAATTTGTAACTCATCATACTTATAAATTTCAATGCTATGGAATGAAACTTGTTTTCTCCTTTTCACATCTTGCGCATTTCCATTCATCTCTTCATGTTTGCTCGTATAGATATAAGATATGCTTGCACGTTAAAATAAGAACAAGGCTGTAAGGAAATTATTCACTTAACCATAGTCCTATTTTGTAAGTGGTTTCGCAATATCTTGTTTATGCTGACATGCGCGATAACTTTTCACAATTCCTTTTTCGCGCGTCGTTGTCGCGCGGTTTTTACATGGAAGTATGAGTTTTAGCCATTACATGTCAGCATGTGTTACTCAGATATCTACTCTGATTCCGCGCGCGACCTCGACCTGAGTCCTTAAGAACTATGATTTGGCATGTACTTTGCCTTAGTTGTGTTTAAGGATTTTCTTTTTTTTTTTTTTTTTTTTTTTTTTTTTTTTTTTGATCAGGCTGCGCGGGATGTAAGATGGATGTTTGTGAGTGTTTTGAGCTAAGGCTCTTTGTTTTGGGCTAAGGCCCTGACGTTTTTAGAGTTAAGACTCATTAACGTGTTTGAGCTAAGGCTCGTAGGTTTGGGCTAAGGCCCTGACGTTTTAGAGTTAAGACTCGTTAACGCGTTTGAGCTAAGGCTCGCGCATGTATGTTTTACTTCGTTTTATTTTGTTTTGAAGTCAATATAGTGTTGTCATATTGCTCCAAATTAATAAAGGAAGTGTGAAACATGTATGCAAAGGTAATAGAACAAATATTGAAAGATAGCGCGAATCATCATTCATGATGGCTTAAAAGCCTTGATTACATATTTGAACTTTTACATGAAGCATTTTCTAAGCTGTGCCGCGTTCCACGCGCGCGGTATCTTTTTTCCATTCAAATCTTTTAAAGTGTACGCGCCTTTCCCCAAATCTTCTGAAATTTGATAAGGTCCCTCCCAATTGGGGGACATTTTTCCTGGGGGTATTGCGCGGCTAGCTTCATTGTTTCGAAGGACAAAATCATTTTTCTTGAAGTGGCATTCTTTAACGCGCTGATTATAATATTTTTCCAGCTTTTTCTTGTATTTGGCTTCATTGATGATAGCCGCTTCTCTGCGCCCTTCAAGCAAGTTGAGGTCCAATCTTCTTTCGCGCTCGTTGTCAGTCTTGCTCATCATGAGTACCCTATGGGATGGGCATCCAATTTCTGCTGGGATCATAGCCTCTGTCCCATAGGTTAGGCTGAACGGGGATTCGCCGTTGCTAGTTTTGCTTAATGTCCTGTGCGCCCACAGGACATTAGGTAACTCTTCGACCCAAGAATGGGATTCCCCCTCCAACCTTTTCTTAAGCCCATTTAACAAACTTTGATTCGCGCGCTCCACTTGGCCATTCCCTTGAGGGTGGTAGACCGAAGTGAAGATTTGGTTGATGTGCAATTCTTTGAGCCAGCTGGATATCTTCCTGTCAGTGAATTGTTTGCCATTGTCGCTCACAATTTCCATAGGAAGGCCAAAACGGCAAATGATGTGGCTCCAGATAAATTGCTTCATCGCCTCAGCTGTGATTCTTGCTAGTGGCTTGGCCTCAACCCATTTTGTGAAATAGTCTATCGCCACTACCAAAAATTTCACTCGTCCTTGCGCTTGCGGCAGGGGCCCCACAATATCAATGGCCCATTTGTGAAAAGGCCATGCGGAGGTCACTGGAATCAAGTTGTTCTTTGGCCGCATGGTGTTTGGCGCGTGGCTCTGACATGCCTTGCATTTTTGGATTTCTTTTAGCGCATCCAAGTACATGCCTGGCCAATAGTAGCCTGCGCTCATTGCCTTGGCAACCACCATGCGCGGGCCAGCGTGTATTCCGCAGATTCCTTCGTGAATCTCCCTAATCACATAGCTTGCTTCTTCAGCATCCAGGCATTTCATGAGCGGTCCAAGATAAGAGCGTCAATATAATGTACCCTCAAGTAGTTCATAGTTCTGCGCCTTGTGTCTTATCTTTCTCGCCTGTGCGCGATCGTCCGGTAACTTCCCCTCCTTCAGGAATTCCATTATTGGAGTTATCCAGGATGAAGGGGTTGTATGAATTACAAGGACAGATTGCGTTTGCACTGACGGGTTGCTCATCACTTCCACCCTGACATCTTTGCCAAAGTGATCAAAATTAGTTGAAGCCATCTTACTCAACGCGTCAGCAGACTTATTTTCGCTGCGCGAGATGTGTATGATTCTGAAGAAGTCAAACTGCTCAACGAGCTTTTTTGCCTGCTCTAGATATAGAGGCATTGTGTTCTCCTTGGCGTCATAAAGGCCGTTGACCTGAGCAGCTACCAAGTAAGAATCAACATGAGCCTCTAGCCTTTTAACTCCAAACTTTCGCGCAATGCGCAGACCAGCCAGCAGGGCTTCATACTCAGCCTCATTGTTGGTACTCTTGAAGTCCAACCTAATAGCATAAGTATATTCGTGATTATCAGGGTCCACCAGTTTGAGGCCTGCGCCGGACCCTTCGTTGTTGGAGGCTCCATCAGTGAATAGCCTCCAAACATCTTCTTCATCATTTGCTCGCGGAGGGTCTACCTCGCGCTGAGCTTCTTCAATTTTTCCCTCCGGGATTTCCGTGATGAAATCCGCTAAAACTTGACCCTTTATTGCTGGACGGGGCTTATAGGTGATCGTGTGTTCACCTAATTCCAGCGCCCACTTTGTCAGCCTTCCGGAGAGCGCGGGGCGTCGCAAGACTTGCTGGATGTTGTAACCAGTCAGAACTTCAATAGGATGACCATTGAAGTATCTATGGAGCTTGCGCGACGCGTGTGTTAGTGACAAAACTAACTTTTCCATGATGGAATAGCGCGTCTCAGGGTCTGTCAGCACCCGACTCACATAGTATATTGGCGTTTGGATCCCCTTACGATCCACCAATAGTACTGCGCCGATGGCGCGGTCTCCAGCTGACAAGTACAACGTAAGGGTTTCGCCAGGAAGTGGAGCTGTGAGCGCGGGCAGCTTTATGAGACATTCTTTTATCTCAGTGAAAGCTTGCTCAGCCTCAGGCGTCCACTTGAATTGGCTCTTCTTCAAGCAGTTCCTCAAAGTGTTAACGAATGGAGTAGATTTGCTGGCGTGGTTCGCTAGGAACCTGTTGATTGACACCAATCTACCATTCAGCTTCTGAACCTCTTTCATGGTGGATGGTGAAGGCATGTCAAGGATGGCTTCCACCTTTTCAGGGTTCACCTTGAAACCATCCTTAGTGACCATTACACCAAGAAATTTCCCCTCTTCCGCGCCGAAAGTACATTTGCTCGGGTTGAGCTTCATGTTAACTTCCGTTAGGCGCTGAAGAGTGTCCTCGATGTCTTTGAGCATTTGTCTCTCCTCCCTGCTCTTGATCACCAAATCATCAACGTAGACTTCTAGATTTCTTCCGATTTGTTCACTGAAAACCGAATCCATAAGTCTCTGATAGGTGGCGCCCGCATTCTTTAAACCAAAGGGCATTTTTGTGTAACAAAAAACACCCTTGTCGGTCCTGAAGGCCGTCTTGTCTTCGTCTTGTGGTGCCATTTGAATCTGGTGATAGCCTTTGTAGGCATCCAGGAAACATTTGAGCTTGAATGGTGCCACGGAGTCCACCTTTGCGTCGATGTTTGGTAGGGGGTAACAGTCTTTCGGACATGCTTTGTTGAGGTCCTTGAAGTCAATACACATCCTCCATGACCCGTTGCTTTTCTTTACCATCACTGGATTGGCTACCCACGTCTGGTATCGGATCGGGCGGATGATGTTTGCGCGCAACAGGTCCTCAACTTGCTCATTCATGGCCTTCGCCTTTTCATCCCCCATGATTCTCTTTTTCTGAGCAATTGGCTCCACCGACTTGAACGTGTTAAGAGAATGTTGCGCCAAGTCTCGCGGGACCCCAGTCATATCGGAGTGTTGCCACGCGAAGACCGACGTGTATTTTGTGAGCAACCTTTTCATTCTCAATCTCGTTTCGTCTGAAATGGTAGCGCCAATTGTGACCGTTTGCTCTGGGAATTTTGGGTTTAAAATCCACTTCTCTGGCGCATTGTCCGCCATTGGAAGTTTCATTCTCCCTTCCCGCGGCGTACTTGTCACTGCGCACAAATGATCGCGGTAAACAAATGTTACGCCTGTTGGTGTAGGGAACCCCAATGCGCCATGCGCTGGCGACGGTACAGCATTAAATTGGGCAATCGTTCCCCTACCCAGGATCATATTGTGGCATGACGTGGTTGGCAAGACCAAGAAGTTGACAACTTCGGCTCGCTTGTGCTCATCATCCCCCATAGTTAGTTCAAACTGAATCTGGCCTAGGGGATGGATGATTTCATTTGAAACACCACAGATTGGTGCGTTCACAATTTCGAGCCGCGCTTGGTCTGCCGGGTCTAACTTTCTGAAACATTGCTCATACATAATGTCAGATTCGCTTCCAGTGTCCACCAGGACCTTTGACACTTCGTAATGAGCAATGTGTGTGGTGATGACGAGAGGACTGCTTATTGAAGGGCCTCCCCTGATTCTTGGGAAGATGACTTGCTGCTCGCGCCAATCTCCGTGGATTTGCGCGCTTCTCTTTTTTGACGTCTGCCCTTATCGTCCCCCCTCAGCCACACAGATTCTTTTGTATTTCTTGCTGGCAGAGGCTCCTTCCGGTTGCTCATCTTCTATTCTTTGGTTTTTCACCAAGTGAGCCAGCCTGCCTGATTTTACATCCTTCTCGATCGCATCCTTTAAATGATGGCATGCGTCGGTGTTGTGGCCCGGGGACCTGTGAAATTCACAATATTTGCCACTGTTTTGCGGTCCCTTGTAGTGTGTGCACTTCTTCATCACTGAACTCAGTGTGTGCAGTGTGAACAAAATATCCTTCTTCCGGCACGGGCGGCCTTTTTGTAGTCTGCTTATCAAACGCTTGCCTTTGTGTTTGGTCGGCTAGCTTCTTCTGTTTGACCATTTCAGTGTACTTTTCCATCAGACGCCGCTGCTCGTTTATGAGCCATTCATTCGGATCATTTGTTTCTTCTTCTGGACCCTTGGTCCTTTCAGTTTCGCGCCGGCCATATTTTGTAACGTGAGATCGTCTGGAGGAGTTTCAGTCTGGCCGTGAGGGGTTGTGACGAAGGGACGGCTGCTGGTGGTACGCGTAGAATCACGCGGAACCCTCAGAACTTGCTGTCCGTCGTTAACACCCTCACGTTCAATATCCTCCAGAGCTTGATCAACGTTACGAACGCCAGAAACCATGGTGATTGATTTTTTTTATGTAGATCTGATGAGATCTGATTGCCGATGTAACAGTGGATGGCGCCAATGAAGAAACGTGGATCTACTCACTGGTAGCAGATCTACTTTCCTCGGGTGTGATTATACTATTTCACCGATGGTTCTTCTGGATCTGTGTTCTTCCACCTACAAAATGAACAGCGCCGTTACTTACCCCTCAGAAAGGGACAGAGGGTCCTCTTTGGGGTAACCCTCCGGCGTGAGAATCAGTATATTGTGGAGAAGATGATAATGTGTGTAAGGGAATCTCAAGAGTATTGCTCAATAGCTGAATACTCTTGATTGTGTGATTGTGTGTTTGTATGTAACTGACTGTGAGTGAATGTAATTCAATATGATTGAATGTGATCATCACTGCCTGTAACTGTCAATGATTGAGTATGAATCCCCCATCAAAGTGGAGTTGATGCTGTATTTATAGTGCTAGGGTTTCCACTGGTTGGGCTCAACCTCGTTGGCCTCCTCCAATCGCACTGCGCCACGTGTCCTCTGGGACACCTGGCGCTTTCTCGTTGGTTGTAATCACGTGGTAGCACATGTGTCATGCTGAGTTGTCGACCTTTCATTTGGCAGCTGTCAACATCAGCATATTCTTACTCCTTAAAAGATGCCTTCTGGAAGGTTGTCTGACGTGCACAATCAAGGTTGCCCTAATCCTGATTTGGATAAGGACGAGGTTGATTATGTGCACGTGTGATATGCGCCCATCCTGAGGATGCGCGAGGTCTTCTCTTTATTCTCACGCGCAGATATTTCATGCGCAGGTGTGATATGCACGAGCATGTGATATGCGCCGCGCGCTGGTGCGCCGCGCGCATATGTGACGCGCGAGCATATGTGTGCCTGGGCAGATGTGATATGCAAGAGCATGTGATATGCGCCGCGCGTTGATGCGCCACGCGCATATGTGATGCGCGAGCATATGATGCCTGAGCATGTTTTGTATGCGCCATGCGCATAGGTTTTGGCTTTGTGCCTTCATAATGTCTTTATCTTGTGGGTTGACCCGCCTTGCTCGGTGTTGAGGCGGGTACATACCTCTTCAGTAAGGTTCTTGGCCCGCATGCCAAGAATATTCAGTTGATGTCAAAGGTATGTGTGTTCTTTTGTTGCATTGTGATATAATCAAAGTTGGTTCGGTTTTTACGGTTTAGTCAGGGCTGTCTCCGGGAACTGTTAAAATTTATTGGGCCGAAGGTGAAAAAAGATTAGGCCTTAAGTAAAAGGGATTTTTTGTTGGGATTAAACAATTTAATTTTTAAATGGGCTTACTTGGTTGTGATTTGGGTTATGTAAAAAACTTTTTGTATAAAAATAGGCTTAAAACATGTCTGGGTTTAAACAATTTTAATTTTAAACGGGCTTACTTGGTTATGATTGGGTTATGTAAACTTTTTTTTATATAAAATTAGGCTTAAACATGTCTCTAGAACCCATATCCTTTTGTTTGAGTCATACCGTTTGTTAGTAGACCAAGTTAGTGGTTGTGTAATTGAGTTTAAACATTAAATATACATATTGTTTTTCATAATGTGTGTGTGTATATAAAACGGGCCTAACGGGTGTCGGCCAGGGGTCCGTCGACCACCCTGCCCTCCTTAAGGGCCGGCCTGGGTTTGTTTGGTTATCGGTACATGCAAAACGTAATTGAACAAAAATTCGGGTTTTCAAAAAGCATAAAACTAAATCATCAGTAATTTCTGTTTTTCAAAAAAACATCAAAGAATGTTCAGGCCCACGCTTAATCATCATAGGGTTGTTCAAAAAGCTCACGGCTCTCTTGAAAAAAGCGGGCTCAAAATCTGCTAATTTGCAGATGAGCCTAGCTGAGCCAACTCGGTCGTAAACGAGCTGAGTCCGAGCTAAGGGATGCTCGGTTCGTGGCTCGCTCATTAGCTTACTCGTCGGCCTGTTTAAATAAAAGGCTGATTTTATATATGTGTATATATAAAAATAAAAAAGGTATTAAAAATTCTCATTTTGCTTGTTTAAAGTTAAAGCCCAAAGTTTTATATATAATTTTATGAATTCTGTAGCTTATAAATTTTGTGTATGTTACAAATTTCATTCTGTAGCTTAAAGCTGTTTCTTATATATATATCAAAATACAAATCAACATTTAAAAAATAAAATACTTAATATAAACGAGCACGCTCAACGATCCACGAGCTGGCTTGAGGTTTTAACCAGTCGAGCTTGAATTCAGCATGTCAGCTCGTTAAGATAAATCAATGAGCCGAGCCCAAGCTCACCCGAGCTTGAATTCAGCATGTCAGCTCGTTAAGATAAATCAATGAGCCGAGCCCAAGCTCACCCCAGCCCGGCTTGGCTTTCAGTCCTAGTTCGTCATAATCAGATAGTCACATGTTACAAAACATGATGCAAGTGATAGTGTTTACTTGTGCTTTTGTTGTGTAAAGGGTAATAATAAATGACCAAAACATACATTATTAGTTCTTTAATTTTGGTTACTAACTACTGCAAGCGGGCTTGATTTGTACAGGTAGAGAATCAGGAAGGAGTTATAAACTTTGACGAGATCTTACGTGAAACTGACTCGTTCATGGTTGCCCGAGGCGATCTAGGAATGGAAATCCCCGTTGAAAAGATATTCTTAGCCCAAAAAATGATGATCTACAAATGCAATCTAGCCGGCAAGCCAGTCGTAACCGCAACCCAAATGCTCGAGTCAATGATCAAGTCCTCCCGGCCCACCAGAGCCGAAGCCACCGACGTGGCAAATGCAGTTCTCGATGGCACTGATTGTGTCATGCTTAGTGGCGAAAGTGCAGCCGGCGCGTACCCAGAGATTGCAGTCAAAACCATGGCCCGAATCTGCATTGAAGCCGAGTCATCTCTTGACTATGGAGCCATCTTCAAGGAAATGATCCGGTCAAACCCCGTTGCCAATGAGCCCATTGGAGTCGCTTGCATCATCAGCAGTACGAACCGCTAACAAGGCTCAAGCCAAACTCATTGTGGTTCTAACCAAGGGTGGGAGCACTGCCAAGTTAGTGGCTAAGTATCGACCCGCAGTCCCCCATTTTGTCGGTGGTGGTACCGGTTATGTCGACTGACTCGTTTGATTGGACATGTAGTGACGAGGCGCCAGCTAGGCAGAGTCTTGTGCATCGGGGGTTGGTCCCGCTTTTAGCCGAGGGCTCGGCTAAGGCTACTGATGCTGAGTCTACTGAGGTGATTTTGGAAGCGGCTTTAAAATCGGCTACTCTGAGAGAGCTGTGTAAGGAAGGTGATGCCGTGGTGGCGCTCCACCGGATCGGGGCTGCATCTGTGATCAAGATCAGCATAGTTAAGTAAGATGGTCAAAGTTAGTTTGGTCTTTTACTTTGGTTGTTAAGTCAGTTGTTGTGTTAGTTTGTTAAGGCATGTTGCATGTTAATGATGTGGATCATATGCGACCATGAACTCGTTTAAATAAATAATGATGGATCTACTTTTGTACCAGGTTTGATTAGGGGTGAAAACAAGCTGAGACCGCTTAAGCTCGATCTCAACTTGCCTCAAGCTCTATTTCTAAACCTCAATCTCGCACATGTTACATTATAATCATGTGCATATAATTAGGCTTGTTTTATTATTTATAGTAACTAACATAATATATACTAGTAAGTTATTTTCATCATAATTTATTAGGCTGGTTAGGAGGGCTTAACCTTGGTCAAAATCGCAAAGGGGGGGGGGGTATGCTTTGGACGGAGAAAGGAAGGGAAATGGAAGGGATTTAGAACATTGGCAATTTGGTCCTTGGGATTTACGATATTGATCAAAAGTTGCTTGAACTGAGTGTAGGGGATTAAAATGCCAATGTTCGATA
>NW_027504156.1:0-25422 GCF_021521415.1 Bidens hawaiensis | reverse complement strand
ATCAGAGGTGTCTGTTGCATCCCGTTTACGTTTCCGCTGCGGTTACGTGGTGTTACAGAACTTGGTATCAGAGCCATTGGTTATAAAGATTTAGGATGTCGTTAAAAGATACCTAAAATATAACCAGTAGCTCAAGTATTATAGGATCTGAATATCAACTAATAATTTATAGTGACGAGATCTGGATGAACTTGGATGGACAAGTGAGTTATTATGGTCCGGAACATAATAACAGACTTGTCCGCACGAGGGAATTCAGGGGAAGTCACGGGGAACATTAATAGGAAAAAATGGCAACATAGGTGTAAAGTATATAATATTATTTATGCGTGCTAATGTGTATATATATATATATATGTATATATCTTGTGGGTACATGTATTGAGAAATAGGACCCGGATAAGGAACCGGGGGATGAAATAATAAAAGTACCGAGGATGCTGAAATTTCTAGAGCATCGGGCCATAGTTATGATAGTACAAAGTTAGATCTCCCGTTCGACATTAACCAGAAATACCTAGTAATCGTCACTCCCAACCAAAATTGATAAATCCCTTACCCTACCAATACCGGTACCGTATATCTTAATAACCCCCTTTGATCACCCGAACCGCCGACCCTCACGTACGGACGGACCTGTACCTGAACCCATTCTTATTCCATTAAGGTAAATAAATAAATAAATAAAATAAATAATAATAATAATAAATTTGATAATAAATGAGCAGATAAAAATAATATATAGAAATATATATGTGTATTTCTCACTCTCAAACCTATGAGACATACCACCTCCAGATCGAGAATTACCGACTTTAGCGAACCTAGAACGCCTGAGGACATTGACTGAGCAAGTGATAGAGTTTCCCATAATAGTAATTGATAATATTTGAAGGCAACATGGGTTGCGCGATTACCTTGAACCTTGCAACTCCCGATGTTATCCTTACATCCGTTAGATGCCTATACCCATGTATACTCGAATAGAATGATTACCCATACACAAAGAGGTGTTGGAATCATTATAGCATAGTTGGTTATTCGTTCGTAGGTGGTATACCGTGTATGCCGGATATACGAATAGACACGGATATTATAACTCCGTGGTACGTAATCGTTTGGTGCTCACGGTGAGCATGTATCGGTTATGCTGACATGCAGAAGGATATTGAAATCAAGCATATTAAATATTAATCTTTGTTGAGAAAGATCTATATGTCAGTTGGTGACAAGGTTTATGAAACATATTTGAACGTTAACCGACGTCAGGTTAAGTCCATATGATATTATATTTGTGGGACATATATACTAGATACTGGTATGTGTAATATGTATGATAATATTTGGTGTGTATGTGTACCTGCTGTTATGATTGACCTGGTAACGAGTTATACGGTGAGATTAGCATTGATTACTGCGTACGGGATGGGTACGGCAGAATGACATAAAAAGAGTAACTCCAATGATGGAGATTGATATGATTCAGTTGATTGCTCAAAGATAGCAGATGATGATACCGAATGTTGTATCACAGATCACTGCTAGTGTTGATGCAAATGTGATCGCAGAATTATAGATCGAGCAATCACATGAATATGAATATTTCAATTCTTAGTGGTATTACTAAGAGTGATAATGTCCCACCCAATACTATTATGACTACAAGTATTAGTTATAAGCTAAACATGAATAGTAGTCGTAATGAATTAGATCCAGTATGAAGGATATGTTTGTTGGTTGTGTTAAGGAAATTATTAATAGTTTACTGATGGTAAAGGGAGGAATAGATTAGCGAGTGGATAGAAAATATCGAAATGGTTAAGGATATTGGTAAGAGTCTAAAACATTGTGTAGTGAAATATGCTACAGATATGTTGGTAGATTATGTTGTATCGTGATGGAACACGATGGTACAAAATTATAGCTAGAAAATTATTACTCAGATGATATGGTCAGAATTTAAAATTCTTGTGCTAGAGCACTTTTATTCGAGTATTTAAGTTCAGAGATTGGAAACTGAGCTATGGAAGATAGAAATGTTGTGTGCTGATCACTGAGAACACGCTAATCGTTTGAAGGAATTGTCATGTCTGGTAACATGGCTAATTACTCCTGAAACTAAACGAAGTGAGCGCTATATTGGGGACTAACTCCATCGATAAGGAGTATAGTCAATCCTGTAAAATATACAACCTTTGGAAGGGTTGTGTCACAAGCCAGCAGTGATATATTTAACTCTATGGGAAGCGGAATGGAAGGACGTTAGGTGAGACGTCGAGTGTTAAAGAAGAGAAATGATAAAGGTATAGTGCAAGATAGGCTTTTGAATAAGTAGGTATGTCCTACAACCCAGAATTATACTAAGACTAGTTTTGGTGTGAAAACATGAACCGCATGAAGGGTCCTTCCCTAAATGTGGAAAATATGGTTATCGGCAGGTAGAAGAATGTCGAGTGATAGTAGGCCACAGGTGTGGTAAAGATGGACGTAAGGCCCCAATTGTAGAACCAATTGAAGCCATGTGAACCGGCAACCCCAACCCATTCGTGTACAACCACTCCGAACCCAACAGCTTCAATAACAATCCATCCTAAGAAATCAAATTATGCCAAACAGCTGTACTTGCTATGAATGTGGCAGTACAGAACGTTTCAAGAGAAATTGCCCAAAGTTGAACCAAGGTGTAGTTGGAAGACGAACCTCATGACAAGCATCAACCTCTGATAAGCAAGGAGCCGTGCTTTTGTGAGTAATTCGAATAAAGCACGTCATGATCCAAAGGTGGTATTGAGTATGTTGTAGTTTTAAATCAATAGGCTTTAGTGATATTTTTACGGTCGTCGATTGAAGTTAGTTCCTGTTAACCTCCTATCATCTGGAAAGGTACCGATTAGTGAAACTATAGAACCCTATACTGTAGAATCGCTAACGGTAAATCCCTAATGGTTAACTAAATTGTTCGGAATTGTCCTATTATTCTGAACGATTAACCTTTCCTTATTGACCTACGACCAGTAAAGTTAAGAAGTTTTGACGTAATAGTTAACATGGATTGGCTAACTCATCATGAAGCTGAAATCAAATATGAAAAGAAGATGATTAGAAACTCCCTTTCGGACGATGAAGCGATTAGATACAGAGAAAAGTGTACGATTTAAAAGAAAACATATGGAAGATGTTCCGGTGATACGTAAATATCCAGAAGTTTTCCCAGAAGAACTTCCTGGACTACCGCCAACCCGACAGGTCGAATTCAGAATCGATTTAATACCTCAAGCTGGCCATGTTGCTAAAGCACCCTACCGACTTGCACCGTCCGAGATGCAAGAATGATCCAATCAGTTGCAAGAATTGTTGGATAAAGGATTCATACGTCCTAGTCATTCCCCGTGGGTTGCACCTGTATTATTCGTGAAAAAGAAGGATGGGAGCCTTGGAATGTGCATTGATTAGGGAGAATTGAACAAAGTGACGATCAAGAATAGGTATTCACTTCTTCGAAGTAAATGATCTGTTTAACCAACTGCAAGGGGCGATTTATTTTTAGAAAATTGATCTTAGATATAGTCATCACCAAATGAAAAATCCAAGAGGAGGACGTTGCAACAACAGCGTTTCAGACTCGTTACGGCCATTATGAATTCTTATCTATGCCTAACAAATGCGCCGGCAGTGTTCATGGACCTCATGAATCGAGTCTGTAAACCCTACCTCGACAAATTCGTCATCGTATTTATTGACGATATTTTGATCTACTCGAAAAGTAAAGAAGAGCACGAGTGACATTTAAGAATAATTTTTAGAGCTTCTGAATCAGGAGAAGTTGTATGCAAAATTCTCCAAGTGTAACTTCTGGTTACAAGAAGTGCAATTCTTCGGTTATGTTGTAAAGCATCAAGGAATACACGCTGATCCGAGTAAGATAGAAACCATTAAAATTGGCAGTCACCCAAGGCGCCAAAGGAAATGCGCCAATTTTTAGGACTAGCCGGAGACTATCAGTGGTTTATTGAAGAATTTTTAGCATTACCCAACTCATAATCCTTTGTACGACGCAAATGTACAAATTTTATAGATGATAAGAGACCGCAGTCTCATATTCATCAAAGATGGGTCGAGTTGTTAAGCGATTATGACTGTGACATCCGTTATCACCCCGGTAAGGCTAACGTCGTAGCCGATGCTTTGAGTAGGAAAGATCGGGTTAAGCCATTGCGAGTGCGAGCGCTAGGGATGATAGTCCAGTCGAACCTTTCGGACCTGGTTCGAGTCGCTCAACGTGAGGCGTTGAAAGAGGAACAATTGGAAAAGGAGGGACTTTACGGCAATGAGAAGAATTTCGAACAGCGCGTGGACGAAATTCTCTATTTCAAAAAAAATCGGGTTTGGATCCCGACCCTCCATGGCCTTCGTGAATTAATCATGGACGAAGCGCATAGATCGAAATATTCCATACATCCGGGATCGGATTAGACTATTGATGATACGAATATCTGAAAGGATTTTATTAATAGCCGAGTTTGGAGAAAGATATGGTTACGTATGTTGGTGAATATTTAAGTTATGCAAGAGATAAGGCTGCATACCGAAAACCCTAGGGAACGCCACAACGACAGAAAATTCGCCAATGATAGTGGGAATAAATTACAATGGATTTCGGGACGCAAATTCCCAAGATATATTAAAGACATGATGCAATTTGGGTAATCGCGGATTGATTAACCAATCCTCGCATTTCATCCCAATCCATGACGATTACCACGATGAATTCTCGCCCAAATTCATGATGGTGAAATGGTTTCTTATCGTGGAGTACCATTTTCAATTATCTCAGATCGAAATAGTCATCCTACTTCCATTATTGGAAGACGGGGAAGGAAGTATCGAGAGCTTGAAGCTTTCTATGGGTGAAGTAATTATCACCAATTTGTTAAATTGAAAATGGGCGTCAATCAAGCCATAAGATTTGAATTGATTCGAGAAACAACCAATCGGATTTATAATATTTAAGATAAGTTGAGAGCAGCGCGAGATTAGCAAAGGATTTATGCCAACATTCATAGGAAACCATTGTCACTGGAAGGAGGTGACAAGGCATTTTTTAAGGCATCACCTTAGAGAGGTGATATGAGGTTTGGCAAAACCGAAAATAGCTCCTTAATATATTGGACCTCATGAGACTATCTTCATGATTGGCCATTTAGTTTATCGATTAAAGTACTCCAGGGGCTAAGTACTATACATGATGTTTTGCCATGTATACGGATTGAAAAGTACCTAAGCGATGAGGCAACGAAAGTACTAGTAATGGAGGTACTCATAGAAAACATGCTTGATATCATAAATAATTCCGTAGAGATAGTAGACGGGAAAACTAAACAGTTTGGACACACCGAGCTTTATTGATTAAGATTAAGTGGAATTCACAACGAGGACCAGATTATACCTGGTAACGCGAGGGTGAATTCTGAAGGAAAAAGCCCCACCTTTCTCTCGGAAGGGGATAGTGGGCGTGTAAAATTTCGAGGACGAAATTTCTTAACGGGGGGAGAATGTAACGATTCCGACGAAACCAGTTATACCCTAACCGGTAGACAATAGTTACGTTATATTTAATGTCGGGTACATGAATTACCGTAGTAATTATACGAGAATACATGGTTCACTGTATTGATTGTACGTGAATATATAATTCATCGTATTGAATATGCGATTAATCGATCGATAGTTATTGAAACCCGAACGAATCGAGGGTTCAATTATAGACGATATCTATAATATTTAGTGATGTTTACGAAGTATTAAAGCTTCGGGATAAGTGAATTAAAGCACAGAAAAAGAATTTCTGATTTAATGGTACGTCGGTACATTAAACGAAACCTTTAATACCAAACCGAGCAAGAGACGATCGATCAAGCCGAAAAAGATGCGCAATTATTAATAATATGATGTTTTAAGTTAATAAATGTCATGGTTTAAGTTTTTAAAGTTTTTAAATCGGTTTTATACAAATTTCATTTTTTAGGCCGAAAACGACCGTTTTAGCCTCGTTTTAAGTTAAATTAAACATTTAACCGAAAAACGAACTGAACCAGATCATCCAAAACATTATCCAGATTTCGAGAATCCAAATATGTGGCTAAGAATAGAGAATGGGTCCCACCCCACCCCCTATCTAAACCGATCGGACCAAAGGGGATATCCCCAAGCCCTTTATTCTTTTTTCTACAAACATCCCATCTCCATCTTCAACTCCCTCCACAAGATCATCTAAAAACCCGAGTTTTTAGCAAGAAAACCGAGGTAAAAATCGAGTTATTTACGTTTTCATCTTCGTTTCTTGAGTTTATTTGCAAGAAAATGAGGTTTCAAAGATAAAAACCGATTCTTGCATGATTAAGTGATGTATACGGGTTATACAAGGGATCTTGGTCCAAGAAAGGAGTTAAACGAACCAAAAACGAATTTTTACGGTTTAAACTTTAGTTTTGAAACAATAACCGAAACTATAGTGCAAGAGGCTTGATTGTGAGTGTAACTTGCTTGGTATTGTGGTATGTTGGTTGTAGGTTCTGTATTTAGTGGTAGATAAGGCGGAAAAACGAGTTTGTAGCTTGTAGTGGCGGAAAACAAAAGGTATATTCGGTTTATGTTCGGTTATGGAATTTTGGACAGATTGTGGATGGTTTAGAGTTGGGTCATGAAAGTTTACAGGGATGATCTACACATGAAAATATGAGTTCTGTGAATGTTTGGTAATTTTTGGACAAAGGATGAATATTTGGTGAATTTAATGCTCGGTTTTGGCCAAAAATGGTGAAAAATAGTTAAATATCATGGAAAATTCTGGAGAATTTCAGATAAGCTTTTTATAACATGTAAAAGTCACACACAAAATTATAGGTCACTTGGAGAACTCTAAGTAGGCTTTCCGGTTAAACGAGTTCTAGGGCTTTCTAGCTCGGTTTTAGTGAAAATGGCATGTAAAGAGAGATTTTGGTTCTGGAAATATTATAGGGGACTATGTGAATGGAAGGGGTCATCCAGGAAAAATTTGGGATTATTCTAAGGTCGTTTGGTATTTACGACATATTTAGTGTTTAAATGGTGTTTAAAAATAGATAAATAAATTTTAAATATAAAAATTAATTCTGGAAATATTTTTATAAATTTCCCCACTGTCAAAATGTTATTTGTGCAAAATCTCAAGATCCGAGGATGAACGGATATTTATTTGGAATAAAAGTGAACTTTTATAATATAAAACGCGTAAACCAGCAAAGTTCGGGTAGACGAGCTGACTGGTGTATAAAAACCCTAAAAATGAACTATTTTCATATAACTGAGTTAAACAAGTAAAAATAAATTATCCGAAAATAATTCGGATGATTTGGGTAATTTTAAACGATAAAACAGTTTCCGGTGCACTAAAGACGGAAACGGGTCCCGCGGCCAATCGGGGCGTCTAAACCGAGCTCTAATTTCACAACTTTAAAAAAATTATCAGTCAACGACTATTTTCGGGTCGTGTGTGACCAAGCTCATTTTTGAAACGTAAAAACGGATAACCGTGCTAGGCACGCAAAACGGGGAAAACAAACTAATGGTAATTTGACTATTGAACTCTAAACGATATCACAATCTGAGTCCGGAGAAGTGTTTCTGGGTTAACATTGCCCCCGGAATGGGTACAGTACTGGGTTAACAGTGTCCCCAGATGTACCGGTCAACACGGTTAAAGTTATATTAATAGTGAGTGTATAGTAACGATCGTAGGGATCATATTATAGATTGGACGTGTTAACTGATAATGATTGTTGTTACCTGCTTGCATGGGCTAAGGTGAGTTTCACGTGCCCCTTTTCTCTGAATTGTTTTTAAATATTTTCCCGAGGCGGAAAGCATGTTACTATTGAAATGTTTAAGTACATACTGAACGCATGGATTTGCGTGTATTTATAAATATTTGATTGTACGGGAATCGTACGGAATGGGTACAGTACTGGGTTAACAGTGTCCCCAGATGTCCCTAGAAGTGTTTCTGGGTTAACATTGCCCCCGGAATGGGTACAGTACTGGGTTAACAGTGTCCCCAGATGTCCCTAGAAGTGTTTCTGGGTTAACATTGCCCCTGGAATGGGTACAGTACTGGGTTAACAGTGTCCCCAGATGTCCCTAGAAGTGTTTATGGGTTAACATTGCCCCCGGAATGGGTACTGTACTGGGTTAACAGTGTCCCCAGATGTCCCTAGAAGTGTTTCTGGGTTAACATTGCCCCCGGAACAGGTACAGTACTGGTTTAACAGAGGTTTTACTTGTGGGCTCAGCATAATTACATCGATAATATTATATTTTGATATTGATTTATCATGGTTTACTCAAATTGTGAAACTCACCAACTATTCGTAGTTGACCCGTTTTCTCACATGCTTTTCAGGTACAATTAAGATGAAGTGATTGCTTACGTGCTAAGTGCTTGATGTGTGTAAGATTTGCGTGCGGGATGTTAGGATACATTATAATAAATAGAATTATGTATCGTAATGCATGATGTGTGTATCACCTAGACGGTAATGAAATACGAGATAATGTAATTTGAAGTATATTAATGTTTTCAGTTTTCTTTATAAACAATGTGGTTGATATCAGAGGTGTCTGTTTCATCCCGTTTACGTTTCCGCTGCGGTTACGGGGTGTTACAACCATGGATTTCATAACTAAGCTACCTCGCACAGCTAAGCATCATGATACCATCTGGGTGATTGTGGACCATTTGACCATAAGTGCTCACTTTCTGCCTATACGAGAGGCTATCTCGTTAGAAACGTTAGCAAGTATGTTCATCAAGGAGGTTGTATCTAAGCAGGGAGTACCGTTATCGATCGTGTCTGATAGAGATACCCGAGATTTACTTCGAGATTTTGGAAGAAGTTCCATGAATCTATGGGAACGAGGTTGAACATCAGTACGGCGTATCATCCTCAAACCGATGGACAGTCTGAAAGGACGATCCAAACCTTTGAGGATATGCTACGTGCTTGTGTTTTAGACTTTGGAGGAAGTTGGGATGATCATCTGCATCTAGCAGAGTTCTCCTATAACAATAGCTACCATTCAAGTATTGGTATGCCACTGTTTGAGATGCTTTACGGTAGACGATGTAGAACTCCGGTGTGTTGGGGGGAGATTGGTCAGAAAGAGATGGGAAGCCTAGAAGTTGTGCAAGAAACTTCTTCAAAGTTCGATCAGATCAAAGCAAGAACGAAAGCGGCTCAGGACAGACAGAAGTCGTATGCTGATAAGCGACGACGACCGATTGAGTTTAACGTTGGTGACAATGTGATGCTCAAGGTCTCACCTTGTAAAGGAATTATCCGTTTTAGAAAGAGAGGGAAGTTGAGCCCGAGGTACATTGGACCGTTTAAGATTATGGATCGTGTGGGTGAAGTGGCTTATAAGCTAGATTTGCCCGAGGAGTTAGAAGGAATTCATTCAACCTTCCATGTTTCTCACCTAAGGAAATGCCTAACTGATGACACGTCTCATGTGCCATTAATGGACATTGAGGTTGATGAACAGTTGAACTATATTGAACAACCAATCGAGATAGTTGATCGCAAGGAGAAGCAACTTCGTCACAAGGTTATACCCTTAGTGAAAGTGATATGGAAGCATCGCAAAGGAACGGACGCTACATGGGAAGTTGAAGAGGAGATGCGCAAGTTTTATCCAAATTTATTTATGTAATAGTTAGGTTTCGGGGACGAAACCTCTTTAAGGAGGGAAGACTTGTAACATCCCGTTTTCTAGTTTCGGTTAATAAATGAAAATACGAGTTATTATGAGTCGGGCTAGTGTTGGGTTAAATGGATATGGGTTATGGACTCGGGTTATAAAAGAAAGAGGGAAAGACCATGGGCTTAAGCCCATTATCCATAATTATATAAGTCATAAATTCCCATTTAATTCCTCATTTTCACATATTCCATACACCACCAAAACACACACTTAAGCTCTCTCTCTAGTTCTCTCCTTGCCTAAGCTGAAACCAAGAAGGAAACCGAGCACCGAACCGAGGTAATGATAGTTTGGTATTGTATGAACTCAAACCATTAGATTTAGTCACGAAACGACGAGCCGACATCGTTAAATCGTTTAAGTCACGAGATCCAGATGGGATCGGGTATAAACCGAACCTAAGATGAGCTTAGGGATCACCCTAGCTCAGATCTGGATCGAACGGGGCGAAAAACGGTGAAAAACGAGTCTAAACTCGTTTTTCCGGCGAATCGCGTTTTTCCGGCGGCGGTGCCGGAAAAGTTATTACGAGGTAAAAAGGTGTCAGGGAATGTTCTGAAATTCCCTGACCTAACCCTAGTTCGCTAACGAGAATTTAGCGAATTAAAGGTGATTCGCTAACGGATTCGTCTAAGGGAGCATAACGAACTAGCTCTAGTTCGTGTCCGATTCGTTAAGAAAAAGGGTAACGAATTACCCTTGATTCGTATAGCCAGTTCGTTAAAATAAGACAACAAATTAGATGGACCGATTCGTTACCTGGACTGATTCCCTATGGACTGGTTCATTTATTAAGCAGTTCGTTAAAGGGTTCAATTCGCTACATGGACCAGTTCGCTAAGATAAATCAATTCGTTAAGAGCAAGGTAACGAACTAGAAGTTTAACAAAAGGACAGAATGGTCCCTGAACTTATAAAAGAATGGTTTAATTACAAAGAAGTTCTTGAACTTTTAAGTAGCAAAATTAAATAATGATTTAAAATTCTAATGGAAAATGTGTTAAGATAGTTAATGGAAATAAAATTTTTCCAAGGGGCTCTACCCGTTGGACCCTGCTAGGGGCTGCCTCCCCTAGACTCCGCTGCCAGGGGAGCTGCCCCCGGACCCCCGTCCTTTGAGGGTTATAATTAGACTAGAAACGCGATATGGGTAGTGATAGATAATTGATACGTGTAATTGTTACACAGTTAGTCGTGCACAGCTCAAGAAAGGAATAACTATAAACGGCGAACGTAACCGCATTCAGGTGAGTTTCTAGCCCCATTCCTTGTTATGTTTTCGGGGCTGTGTGCATACTCGATGTGATTAGTTAATACACTTATCCTAAGTGATAAGTGTATGCCGTATATGTATTATGTGAAATGTATGAATGTTTTCTTGTCGGTACATGGACGATCTTCGGATATTGCATGTACTGCCAGGTAATGGTTGATGTTATATGTATGTTGTAAGATGAAGAATGAATGATGTATGTATGTGCGAAACTTACGATTATGTATATAGAAAGTATGTTATGAAGGTATGGAAGAAAGGGTACCGGACCCTAATAATATCCGAGGATGAAGGGTGACCGGACCCTAATAATATCCGAGGATGGAGGGTACTGGACCCTGATAATATCCGAGGATGAAGGGTGACCGGACCCTAATAATATCTGAGGATGGAGGGTACCGGACCCTAATAATATCCTAGGTATATAAGGCGAATGCTCTTTATAGGGCGAATGACACAAGGTGCCTTTTATAGCCAACAAGTAACCTAAGCACGGCCCCATGCTTTTGGAAGCAAGGCCCGTGTTTTTGTTCTGACAGTTCTGTTACAAACCAGTCTGACTGAGACTTTTGCAGCGAAGATTCCGGTCTGTAATTTTTGGCACGGGACCGTGCTTTTGGAAGCACGCCCCCGTGTTTTTAGCTTTTTAGTTTTTTTAATTTATTTACAAGGCCTAGTTTTGTGAAGGTTTTGGCCAGACCTTGTTTCCTTGATTTCTTATTCAGAGAGTTGGAGGGTTAATACCTACAGAACTTCTTCAAATGGACCATCGATATATGGCTTTAATCGATGTCCATTTACTTTGAATTTTTGGCCATTTGCATTTTAGATCTCAACTGTCCCATAGTCAAAAACTGATTCAACTACGTATGGACCTGTCCATCGAGACTTCAATTTTCCTGGAAAAAGACGTAAACGAGTGTTGTATAATAGTATATGGTCGCCAGTTTAAAATTTTTTGTTTCCTTTCAAATGGGCGTCGTGCAGGCGTTTAGTCTTTTCCTTGTAAGACCAGGAATTTTCATAGGCCAATGTTCTCAGTTCCTCGAGCTCACGAATTTGATCTTCCCGGTTTACGCCGGCGGACGTTTGATCAAAGTTTACTGCTCTGAGATCCCAGTAGGCTTTGTGTTTTAATTCTACTGGTAGATGACATGCTTTCCCGTAAACGAGTTTGAAGGGTGTCGTTCCTATGGGGGTTTTGTAAGCCGTCCTGAGGGCCCACAAAGCGTCATCTAACTTTTCTGCCCAATTTTTGCAATTCATTCATATAGTTCTTTCTAAGATCCTTTTAATTCCTCGATTTGAGACCTCCGAGTGCCCACTAGTTTGAGGGTGATATGGTGTTGCCAGTCGGTGGTGAACTCAATATCGTGCTAAGACTTTGTCCATTAAAGTATTACAGAAGTGGGTACATCTATCACTGATTAGAGCTTTTGGAGTGCCGAATCGTGAAAATAACTTTTTCAGAAATCTTATAACTACTCGAGCATCGTTAGTGGGAGGGCTTGTGCCTCTACCCATTTGGATAAGTAATCGACCGCTACAAGGATGTATTTATTCCCGAATGAGTTAGGAAATGGGCCCATGAAATCTATTCCCCATGCATCAAAGATCTCACAAATTTGAATGCCCTTTGGAGTCATCTCATTTTTGGATGATATGTTCCCGGCTCTTTGACAAGCATCGCATGCTTGGATCAAAGTATGTGTATCTTTGTATATGGTGGGCCAGAAAAATCCTGCATCAAACACTTTCCTGACCGTAGTGGCGGTACCGTGGTGTCCACCCGTAGGTCCTTCGTGGCAGTGTTTGAGAATATCTAAGGCTTCCTTGCCTGCTACGCACCTACGAGTAACTTGATCAACGACTATCCTAAACAAGTATGGATCTTCCCAGAAGCAGTGTTGCAAAAATCTCTAGTCGGTGGTCGGGTGGTGGGGTGGGGACTAGCGATTAATCGGGATTAGTCGAGATTAATCGGGATTAATCGGATCGGACATTAATGTATGTTTTTCAGTTTTATACATACACATACACATTTCTATATGTAATTTTCAGTTTTAAACATACACAAACATATTTTGGCCGGAAATTGGCTGGAATCTCGCTGGAAACCACTAGTTTTTGCTGTAATCTCGTCAAAAAAGTTGATATGGGTCGAAATCTCGCCGGAAACCAATGATTTTGGTCGGAATCTCGCCGAAAGTCGTCGATTTTGGCCGGATTTGACTGTTAACCGATTAATTGGCCGACTAGCTCAAAATTAATTAGTGAAGTGGGGACTAGCGATTAATCGGGTATTAATCGGTGACTAGTCGAGATTTTTGCAACACTGCCTTGAAGTAAAACTTAAGGTCGGAGAAAAATTTCTTCCGCTGTTGATGAGTAAGTCCTTTTCTTAGGATTCTACAAGCTAGGTAGTTTGCGAAGTCGGCATACCAGGGACTTTCGTCTCTCTCTTCTATGACGGCTTGAATGTGCATGAGAATTTCATGTGGGAAATTATCGTTTATAATTTATTTTTGAAGTTCTTCAGGAGCTGGGCATTCTAAGCGTGAAAGGTGGTATGCGGCGACATTCTCTGCTCCCTTTTTGTCTTTAACTTCAATGTCGAATTCTTGGAGTAGTAAAATCCTTCGGATAAGTCTGGGTTTGGCATCTTGTTTGTTGAAGAGGCAATGTATTGCGACATGGTCAGTGTAGACTATGGTTTTTGAAAGTACTAGGTAGGATCTAAACTTTTCAAAGGCAAAAACTACTACTAGTAACTCTTTTTCTATCTTGATGTAATTTTCTTGTGCATCGTTCAGAGTTTTACTAGCATAGTAAATTGGGTGAAAGTGTTTTTCTTTGCGTTTTCTGAGTACGGCTCCAATTGCAAAGTCACTTGCATCGCACATGATTTCGAATGGAAGGGTCTAATCGGGTGTAGTCATGATTGGTGCGTTGACAAGTTTGTCTTTTAATGTGTTGAATGATTCAACACATTCTTCAGAGAAGATGAATGGTGTATCTTTCTCCAGAAGTTTGGTCATAGGTCTAGCAATTTTTGAAAAGTCTTTTATGAAGCGGCGGTAGAAACCTGCGTGACCTTGAAAACTTCTAATGGCTTTGACTGAAATTGGCGGTGGAAGTTTGGATATGGTTTCTATTTTGTCCCTATCAACTTCTAGTCCTGCTTGGGATATCTTGTGACCTAGAACAATGCCTTCTTTGACCATAAAATGGCATTTTTCCCAGTTGAGTACTAAGTTCACTTCTTCACACCTAGCTAACAATTTGTCTAGGTTTTTCAGACAATGATCGAAGGAGTCTCCGAAGACTGAGAAGTCGTCCATGAAGACTTCTATAGAGTTTTTGATCATTTCATGAAAGATGGCCACCATGCAGCATTGGAAGGTGGCTGGAGCATTAAATAATCCAAATGGCATATGGATCAATCCTTGACGTCTTTGGCTTTCCTTTCCTTTCATGTTTCTTACGATTATTTTGTTTCATTGCAATAAGATATTTGAAATTTGTATGTTCCAGGGAAGTAATATGAATTTCAAACATCATGGGAAGCCAAACTTTGATCACATATCTGGGTGTGGTGGATACGATGCGGTATTTCATATCTATAAACACTCGGCTATATTATCAAAGTACTGTTAACCAAGATGTGTGGGCTTCATGTTACGCTCAGTTTTTCCAATATGTTATACTTGGGTCTATAATACGGTTATTGTCTGTTACGTTTTAACAAAAACAAGCATGCGGTATATTTAAAATAATTTTGCTCATTACCGCATGTTCCGATACTGAATTTTTAAATGCTTCAAATATATATATATTTTATGCTCTGGTACCCTGAGTGCTACGCTTCTCGTGGAGTGTCCCACGAGCATGTTGTTGTGGAACCGAAAACATGTGCTCCTTCCGTGACGGAGAGATTAGTTCACGGTGTCCCTAGGTACATGTGTGGTACAAAGCTACTAGGAGGCGTATGGATCAATCCTAGCTCTGTTTCAGTTTCTGATATGTTTCTGGGAATGGATATAGGTGTGCCAACCTGCCCCATTCTATGTGATTGGTATAAAAGAATGGCCCCTGTATATCGTCACCTCTGTTTCTGTTACTGTTTGGCTCATGGGCACATCCGTATGATATGAACTATCTGTTAATGTTAAAACTACATGTTATGGTTATGAATTATTTGTTACCGTTATGAATCATCTATAACAGTTCTGAATTATCTGTTACTTGTCTGACTCAGAAGCTATTGTGTTGATTTATTCGAAGGTGTTTAGGCTTACTGTTTACGTGAACTGTTTTAATAGTTGTGCACTATTTATCGAAACAATTTTATCGTTTCTGAAAACTGTTTTTTTATCGTCATCATAAACTCTTTTTAAATTTCCTATTTTAGTGAAAATTTTTACTCGAGCCTATTATTCCGTACTGGGCATTCGGCTCATTCCGTAATTTTTTCCCCTCTAAGGTTCACAGGTAACTTTGGGCGGGATGGAGAGAGTGAAATAAATGTTAGGATGCTTATGAAGATTTCTAAGTAATGGAATTATGTCTTCTGTCTCTGCATACCTCCGTACAAAGTGACACGTCAGCCTTTTTGGGTTGGGGTGTTACATATTTATATATGATATGCAAATGATGTATGTACGTATGGAAGTTATAATTATGAATGTAGAAAAAGGTATGGTTAGAAAGGGAACGGACCCTAATAATATCCGTGAATGAAGGGAACGGACTCTAATAATATCCGCGAATGCAGGGGACGGACCCTAATAATATCCACGAATGTAGGGAACGGACCCTAATAATATCCGCGAATGTAGGGAACACACCCTAATAATATATGCGAATGTTTTAGGGCGAGGTATATGTATATGTTATGTATAAAGGGAAAGAAGGAAGGTACGATAGTATGAACGTACGAAGGAAGGTAAAGAACTATGTATGCATATGTACCTTTGGGTGTGTATATATGAATGCGTTTGGACGCATTGTATGTTACCTGATTAACTAGAACTCACTCAGCGTAGCTGACTTTTAGTATGCACGCAGGTGAGTAGAATGAGGCAACTCGCTTCATGAGGACACATGGCATTGAATTGAAGATATTGGCATCTCAAGAAAATGTTATGATGTTTTTAAAAGACTATGTTTTATGTTTAGATAATGAAATGTTTGTTAAAGACGAGAATTGAAGGTTGTGTAATATATATTATGGTTGAAGTTTTATATTCCGTGAAAGTTTTAAATAACTGTGATATTTAGAACTGTGTTTATGAGTAAATCCAACGTCCAAATGTGAGGCACCGGTACCGGTGCCTCACAAGTTATTATTATTTTATTTTTATTTGTTATTATATTTATTTAATATATATAAATAACTTTAAAACATATACAATTATTGTAACAACTCGGGTTTTTCGATTTATTTATTTCTAATACCCGACCCGTTTTTGTTTCGGGTAATTTTAAACAATAAAATATCGTAATGATCGGGTTATTATTTTATTATTAATATTTATCTTATATATTGATGCGTTGTACGTGTAGTAGTAAAATATGATAGATGGGATGATTGCTTTTCTTTTATTATTAATATTTATCTTATATATTGATGCGTTGTGCGTGTAGTAGTAAAATATGATAGATGGGATGATTGCTTTTGCAGAAGATCGTGTTTTAAATTAAAAATGATTTCTACAAAGACTAAACACACACAAAATAGGCAAGTGTACCTATAGTATATGTAGAATGGTATTGGTAAGAACCAAGTATCGATCTGTGGACACAAATGTTTCTAATGATAAATCGTAGTTTTACTTTAATAAGAGGTTTTAATCATTTTGGGGTTCATTTTTGAACTTTTTATAAAATATAAATACTTATATATAATTTATAGTGACCAAGATAAGAGATTCTAAATGAGTTGTTCAATTATGCGAAGGTTACCATCTAAGATCAAGAATCCACTCCATTTTAGCATTGATAATAAATATTCAAACATGTGGTAAACTTGCCGTAGCAATATATAATAGATAGATCCTTAAACCTTAAGTGAGCATCTTTGGCACTAAGGAGGTAACGTGCGCATTTTAAAGTCCACCATTTCCTAATGTCATGCCACCTCAATGATGTTAATTTAAGTTGGCAAGTAGTTTCGTAAAGTAGAAAGATTAGGATTGACTCCGATTTCTCAAATACCAATTCTAACAACTTCTGGTGGTTGTAGTTTAGTCACACAACCTCCCCTTGGTTGATTTATGTACGTTATAATTACACATTCCGTTAACATATGATTTCTTTAACTAGCATGATATCCTAAGCAAAGCCATTTTCGGATTACTAAGACTTAGAAAAATACATCATAACTTATATCTCATCATTTCTAAGTACAATATAATGATCCATGTTTCGATAATGTATCAAAGTATTTCTATCTTTCAAGAACATGAATCGATCATGAAAGATTGCCAATAGAATTGACAACCACCAACTTTGAATTAGTGATTTAAGATGGTGATACATTTCTCATCAAAAGATAATTGTAATATAACCATGTACTTTACTATAATACACCACATGTTTTGTATAATTTTCAAGTAAAACAAAGCTTCTTCATAGATTTTAGATGGTAAAAGGAATTTAGCTCATAATGAGCATGATGATAAACATTAAGATGAATGATGATAACAAATACATGATTAAACTTGGAACAATCTAACCAAATGTAGATGAATCTTTCTTCTTAATGGTGATGATGATGGATGATGATGATGGTTGATAGTAATGACCTCCAAGCCTTCAAACTCTTCATTAGATCTTCAATGTGAGTGTTAGTGTGTGTTTTTATGAGAGAAAACCGGATAGAATTCTTTTCAAGGCACACCAAATGAGTGCAACATGAGCCACTATTTATAGGCAATATGGAGCGAGAAGCACGGCCCCGTGCTTACTTAGGCACGCCCCCGTGTTTTATAGTGACATGTGCTAAATTCATTTTGTCTTTTCTGGCAGATATCCATGGCCCTGTGGTTGAGAGGCACGGCCCCGTGCTTTTGTTTCCAGATTTTGTCTTTTCTTGTAGATTTTTATCTTTTCTGGTGTTCAGAAGCATGTGGGCGTGTTTCTTGACTTATGTGGGCGTGTTTCTTTGTTTTTCTTGTGTTTTCTTCTATTTTTCTTCGTATTTTCGCTTGTTTCTTCGTTTGGGGCTTGGTTTCACCTGAAATTACATTTTATTATGATAAGTAGCCTTGTATGCTATTTTATTTGATAGAAATTGCAGTTTTTAGAGATTATTTGATGCCGAAAAGATGTATATTTTTAGGTACACACACATATATATATACACTAGCGCAAAGCCCGCGCGATGCAGCGGCGATACAACAAATTATAGCACGATACACATCATTTATTTATCAATCCTCGCAGGTCCCGTTCTTCAAGTTCTTACTCCTATAAAAGCTCGGGCCAAATCAAGCTTGGATTGAATCATTCACACCCCTAAAGACTCCACATTCAAAACAGATAAACCAATACATGTATCGACTCTATAGCATATAAATAAACTGACAGTCAAGCTTAAACATGTATTGGCTTTAAAAAGGTGATAAAAAGAAACATTATAAATCAAATCCTTTTTATTAGTCCAAACAGTTTTAAAACAAGATCAAGCATTGTCATTACCACCATCATGGGCCTAACATTCTTAAACCTAAAAAAAATCAAAATTCAAAGCTCCAACATTAAGAGAAAACGACATTGCTGAGGGGAACTAAACATGAACTCCAAGCTCCAACAACAATGTATGGTAAGAGATTAGCCACTGGCCCGGTAAACTAAAAAGCTGCAAAGATTGAGGAACGGGTTTTGTTTACAAACGCCACTCTCGTCAATGGTTTCATGAACCACAACCTTGTTTAATTCAGAAATTGGTTATTGCACCTGAAAATCAACAAAAAATAATAATAGTACTGCTTTTTAAAAAATGAAAAAATAAAATATGTTATAGTACCTCGGGAATATAATCAATAAGTCGGAGTATTAGACTGTCACACCATAATTATAACCAAGATCCGTTGGCTTACAATATACATCTATGTGTTTGTAACCTTTTCAGTGTTCGTTTCTTGAAGGTCTGGAGTTAGTTTTAAATAATAAATAAATTTAATCATATTTATTACATTTTTCTTTTTTATAAAACTAAACGGTGTTGGAACCTCCTCTTAGATAAGAGTGGTGTTTGGATGAGTTTGTAATGCGCATTTCTATGTAACGTTTGAATTATCAACCAATGTCGATTAGGAGTGTAAACTAACAAGCAGCTCATGAGCTACTCGAAGACTCGTTAAGAACTTGAATTGAGCCAAGCTAAACAAGTTTATTATTTATATAGATTTTATTTGATATATTTATATAATTGTTATATACAAAAGTATACTGAAAATAATTAAGTACTATAAATTATATTAGCTAGGACCTGCATGTCTCAAACC
The DNA here is from genome assembly GCF_021521415.1 of Bidens hawaiensis. Taxonomy (NCBI): domain Eukaryota; kingdom Viridiplantae; phylum Streptophyta; class Magnoliopsida; order Asterales; family Asteraceae; genus Bidens; species Bidens hawaiensis. Next base: position 5,841 of record NW_027504156.1, on the reverse strand, counting down.
ATATTTTTGTTAAATCGTCTCTAAACCAGCTTCTAATACTAAGCCTGAACCGGAATTTTTACGCATAGAACCTTTTCAAGTGAGACTATAAACAAACCGAATTTTCAAGTGAGACTACAATTTCTCATGTTGTTCCCGGAAAGTCAAAAGCATCCTCTACAAAAAAAATTAGCAAGCCTCTTATTAAACAAAAATATTACAGGTTAAAACACAGATTTTGCAAACGGGTCAACTTGTTTTTGTCCAAGGCTATTCTAGAAGTTTCAAACTTAAAGTACGGTTCGCAACATAAAAATTATAACCAAGGAAAATTATGGTATATTTAAAAATTTCAAGAATACATGTTGATTCAATTAAACAAGATGACTAAAAATTAAACCAAAATGATTCATTTAAAGTTTCAGAAAAAGGAAAACAAAAAACAGAAAAGTGGCTCGACCCGTTTTAACTCATTTGTCAGTTACGGAAAAACATGCAGGTTTTGAAAACAAAAAGTGGCTCGACAAGTTTAACAGTTAGTAATCTAAATTAAATAAATTTAACAAAGTCAAGAAATTATACTTCCAATTCTGTAAAGCATGATTTTGCGTCACCTGAAACTCAGCAGCGAAGTTAATTTTGCTTCACCTGAAATTCAAATTGTGGGCTGCACTTATTATCCAAGACCTGCAGATACTTGATAAACTTGACCCGTAAATGTTGTCTGTTTCTTCGGTTAGTCGATGGTGTTACAACCGCTGAAGTAGGAACAACCTTAAAATGAAATGAAATCAAAACATTACATTATTGGAGTAGGATACATAAATCTATAGATGCACTAACGAACAAACTTAAAACTGGAAATAACATTACCTTGAAGGCAGACTACCAGGCTACACAAACGAAGCATCGCTCATGCCTAAAATCTGTATATATACCAAATTAACATAAAGCTTAAGCATAGATTCCAATGGATAGATTTTGGGTTTTATAACTGCTTGCAGCTATTGATTGCCTTGTTGAATTAACTTTCGGAATGGTGGCATTTGATTTCCTCATTTACATATATACATTTAATTATATAATAACTAAGTTCATTATTTGTAGCAGCCAACATTTTTCAAACCCAAAAGATAGAACCGAAACCGTATCCAAAACCGAGTTTTCGAATTTAACCAAAAAAACTTTAAGCTCAAAATATGAAACTTTAAAAACCAAACCCGAACCAAAAACCAAAAAAAAAAAATCAAACTGTTTTCAAAAACTCATATTTGGTTTTTAGTTCAGTTTTATCCCATAACAATTAATTATATAATAACTAATTTCATTATTTGTAGCGGCCAACATTTTTCAAACCCAAAAGATTCAAGCCCAAAAGATAGAACCGAAACCGAATCCAAAGCCGAGTTTTCGAATTTAGCCCAAAACCGACATGTGCACACAACAAAAAAGAAATCATAAGTACCTGCCTAATAACCAAAAACAGTACCGGAAGAAAGGGTAACGTGTGCAACGAGCTCGTCTTTGGCTTTATAAATATAAGACTTGTTTGTTTGGGATTCAGTTCTTTAGACTGCATTCCATAGGCCATCGTATCAAAAGTTCAAAGCCCATCCTTAACTCATAATTTCCATGGTAATTGTAGCAAATAAATATAATTAAAAAAGGAAAGAAAGGATTGAACAGTGAACACACCATTTTGGAAGCAAATCCGCCACTAAAAAACACATAATGACTGGATCTAAGTTGCCCTGCCAAACAACTGGCAACGTAAAGATATGTCAAATAAATTGCAGACTTGAATTTGGATAATGATATTAATCATAATTATCAACTCAAAGGAATTCATAAAAAAGATTAGCACCTGAAAATTGTCATCATTTGAACTACCTGCTACATGTAGAAAGATTGGTGATCACTAACTAAAACTCATATGGAAACTTAAATTAAATATATAAGTAAGAAATAAAAGATCGTAGGGTGGGTTGACTTGTGTCAGTTTTAGGCTCAACCCGAGCCCACAACAGAAAACTTGGTTTTTGAGTTTTTGGAAACCTTTCAGTTTCGTTTTTAGGTTATGTTTGGTTCCGATTTTACCATTTGCTGTCACGTATACACAATGACAATAACCGAACTATAAGAAAGGGTGTTAGAATGGTCATATTTGCAGGATGATGGGTCCGACTCAACACGAATCCAAAAACTTGACCCGGCGTACATATTATCGAATTGACACAAATGTGACCCATTTGACCCGAAGTTTTTATTATTTTATTATTATGAGAAATTAATTCTTTAAATTTACTTTTTTGAAACATTTAAAATTTTATATAAAATAGTAATATGTTAGTTATAAAATTTTTTGTTGGTTTCTTTTTTAATTTTGAAAATTGGCATAAGATACCAACTAATTTAGAGAACATGTAAAATAGAACTGGAATGCGAGACAATAATTAGATTTCGCTTAACCTTGAAATTTAAAAATTAGATTAAAAACTTGCTGAAGCATGTATTGAAGAGAGAATAAAATTCTGATAAAAATCTACTAAATATAAAACAATAAAACAATTCATATTTCATAGTTATTATTGTAGTAATATTGTTTACGTGATCATAATTTCTTTTTGTTATTTATCCAAGTGGATAAGAAATTAAAGAGTAAAGCCAAGGCCAGATATACCTGTTTTCTATTGTTGTTGCCCATGGCTGTCTGAGACACACATATTTCCACATCTTACTCTTTCTTGAAGACTATTGCAGCTAACCTCATCAAGCATCATGTTATAAAATTTAATGATAATACACGGGAACAAAACTGTATATGGGAAAATAAATCATCATTTTTTTTTAAAACATAACTGTATACCTTTCAATATTCTCTAAATTCTAAGCCAAACATGTCAATATTTATGTCCAAATTTAGAGAATTCCATTTGTTTTGTTGAAGCTGGTGCGTCCACGACACGCAGATTATTATCGCCTTCACCAAATAGGAGTACCAGCTTAGACAAAGCTTGGGTAGTGGACTACACAATCATTGGCTCACCATATGAGAACCTATGATTCTAAATTGAGATAAACAAAATAAATATTAAAAAAAACTGAACTCTCTAGGAGATAAAAGTCAAAGTAAATTTGACCAAGATAATACCTCAAGGTCAGATCTAGATTCTGAATGATCAGACGCCTCAGAGGAAGATCCCTATGTTAATAGACCGACATCATTGAGTTTGTTTTGTTTCTTTGTAGTTTCATTCATATCTTCTGCATTTGAAATTTCATCATAGTTCTGGATCTTCTGCCATCAAAGAAAATAAGTTAAAAATGTGCAACACCACATATAACTTCTTTTAAGAAAAACCCAACAATTCGAACAACAAAAAACATATAAGAACCAAAATCCTTCATAATGAAATTCCAGGATTATACTCTTTATAAAAACATGACAAAAATAATACCAATAATAAGAATATTACATGGAAGCATATTTGTTTGTAATTGCAACAAAAACATAACAAAATCGTATTCAAAAGACCTGTTTTTTGGAGTGTTCGTATATACCAGCGTGTCCCTCACACCCATTTTAGAGCTTTGATTTTAGGTGAAGATGAAAAGAAAATTGGAGACAATTTACGAGTAGAAACGCCATTGATAGGGAGAAAATTGACGGATGATTTGAACGATATGGGGAGATAGCTAGGGTGTTGTGATGAAGGATTGTACCTCTTCAATTTAAGAGCTTTGTGTGAAATTACCTTCTTGCCCTTCCTATATTTATTTTAATATAGTGTATATATATATTTAATTATCAAATATAACTATGAGTTATGTACATTCCTAACCCTAAACTCAACTTCTAACCCCATCTGTATCCTCATCTAAAGATCATGGGTCTTTTAGCAAATCTAATTTAAATATCTTTATTTACCCAAAACCCAAGACTCGTAACCCGTATTTGAACCATTGGTCGTGACCTGTTTTAATACCTTGGACCTTAAACTTCGCTCCATAAATGGAATTGATCTTTTCAGATAGTTATTACGTGTTATACGAGTTACTTCGACATCGTTAATTAGGAATGAGTTATAATAAAAAAATAGTTTTTCTAGGAAGAGTAAAATAAATGTAAGCCATTGGATCTACGATCTAGTGGTTGAGATTAGTAGTTTTTAAAATAAAAAATAGTTTCCTAGAATTAAGGATTTAGGCTACATAGTTTCTTAACTCTAAATTTTATGTCATTCCTACTCTTCCTACAAAACTATGTCTTTTTATTTTAACCCTTATATATATATCTCCAGTTTCGTTTCATGTATTTCATGTGGCATTCGTCAATTTCTATTATTTGTATTGTATTCGTTAAATCGACCAATTTTATTACTTGATGTGATTCGGTTAGTTATACATATATCCATATGTTACATATTTCGTATGTAACGGTTTTTCTTTCCTAAAGTTATTTAGTAATATTAATCATTACTAATATATATATATGTGTGTGTGTGTGTGTCTATATATATATATAATTATAACACTCATGATTTTTCTTTATTCAAATATCACATACATAACATTATTAATGCATAATCAAGGTACATCCTTTTAATTAGGTTATACAACCTTTATTTTTACCTAAAGTTGTTTTTTTAAAAGATTCAAAATATCTTCCTACACCATTTAAATTTTGGTTGAACTTCCTCCCCCAAAGCACTCTCCTATTCAATTTTATCATTAAAATTTTCTTTAGAGTAACCTTCACATTTTAGTATAAATAAGAACCTACTCGCACCCCTTTCATTCTTTACACCACTCTTTGAAAAGTTCAAGAGAAGTATTTCTTTATTTTTACACTAGGTTAGTACCCATGTTACACACGGGTTGACATTAGATATGTAACAAAATGTATATAAAACTACCATACAATATCATAATATATATATATATATATAAACAACCATAATATATCATCAAATTTAGAACCCAAAAGATATAATATTTATCTATATTGGAGATATAGATAATAAGATAGTCTACATAAATAGTTAATAATTACACAAACTTAAGTTTATAATAAAAGTCATTAAAACTAATTAGATGTTAACGTTGCTACACCAACATGATAGTCAAAATTTCCAACCTCAAACAAAATCATCAGTACCTAAAACCTGAAAAAGAAAAACAAACCATGGAAGTCAATTAACTATTTAACAAAAATGCTACTAACATATATCATAAAGACTTTATGTAAACATAAATATGTAAATACTTTTGTTGTAACACACACAAAATATGTAACACAAGTTTATAGAAATAACAAAATGAATAAAACTGGTTATAAAAAATTAAAGACTTTTGAAACTATCATATTATTGAAAGAATCATACTAACCATAAACTCTCAAACAAAAGAAGATATACACATGTGAGGTAAACTTACCAACCATCAGCTTCATCAACAATCCAACAAAAAACCAAACTGCCATCATAACCTACGAAACCAAAAAAACGATTTTACCAGTTTATTGTACGTTTTTATAAATTAATGTAATAACATAAACAAACAAACATTGCAATCAATAAACTAAAGAATTAAACTAATTAAGTAAATAAACAAATTATTGAATAATTGTTACCTTAAACTTCAACATCAAATTCAAAAGAACTATGAAGATCATCAAAATCGGATTCATAGTTTTGACACTCTAAAAGCCATTTAACCTTCTCACCGACCTCCTCAACTAAATCAAAATGTGCCCTGTGTTTTCTCTCATTCGAAAGCTTCAACTAATCCAAATCTCTTAAAAGATAAAGATCATTTGATTGCAATATTGATCTTGGCTTCACAGTCTTCTGTTGCCCATTG
>NW_027504155.1:0-21750 GCF_021521415.1 Bidens hawaiensis | reverse complement strand
TGCGGTGGCGCGAATGCAAAAACTGCTGTGGCGAAGTGATCGCCGGGGAGCGCGCATGCGGAACCCGAAGTTGATACGCGGTGGGACGCGTAATCTAAAGATTTTGAATGCGTGAGCATCTGTGATGTGTGAGCATGCGTTACGCGTGAGGCATGTGATATGCTGTGAGCGTACTTGATGCTTGAGCATGCTTATTGCTTGAGCATGCTTGATGCTTGAGCATGCTTGCTGCTTGAGCATGCTTGATGCTTGGGCATGCTTATTGCTTGAGCATGCTTGATGCTTGAGCATGCTTGCTGCTTGAGCATGCTTATTGCTTGGGCATGTTTATTGCTTGAGCATGCTTGATGCTTGAGCATGCTTATTGCTTGAGCATGCTTATTGCTTGAGCATGCTTATTGCTTGAGATTGCTTATTGCTTGAGCATGCTTGATGCTTGAGCATGCTTGCTGCCTTCATGTCTGGGCGCTTGCGCGCGCGACCCACTGAGGCGCAGAGTAATTGCCTGCGCGCGCGCGCGACGCGCTGTGGCGCAGAGTAATCGCCTGGGCGCGCGCGCGCGACCCGCTGAGGCGCAGAGTAATCGCCTGGGCGCGCGCGCGCGACCCGCTGAGGCGCAGAGTAATCGCCTGGGCGCGCGCGCGACCCGCTGAGGCGCAGAGTAATTGCCTGGTTGCGCGCGCGTGACCCGCTGAGGCGCAGAGTAATTGCCTGGGCGCGCGCGCGCGACCCGCTGAGGCGCAGAGTAATTGCCTGGGCGCGCGCGCGACGCGCTGTGGCGCAGAGTAATCGCCTGGGCGCGCGCGCGCGACCCGCTGAGGCGCAGAGTAATCGCCTGGGCGCGCGCGCGCGACCCGCTGAGGCGCAGAGTAATCGCCTGGGCGCGCGCGCGACCCGCTGAGGCGCAGAGTAATTGCCTGGTTGCGCTGCGCGCGACCCGCTGAGGCGCAGAGTAATTGCCTGGGCGCGCGCGCGCGACCCGCTGAGGCGCAGAGTAATTGCCTGGGCGCGCGCGCGACCCGCTGTGGCGCAGAGTAATTGCCTGGGCGCCGCGCGCGCGACCCGCTGAGGCGCAGAGTAATTGCCTGGGCGCGCGCGCGACCCAAAGGTTTTGAATATCCACATCAGGTAGGTTTTATGTAAAACCAACAGATCTGATAGGGTTTATAAACCTATGAATATGAGGTGTGGCTGCTGCTCGGACGAACCCAGATCTGAAAACCCAGATCTGAGGGTTTTCCCCAAAAGCTCGTTGTTTTCTTCCTGTTTCTTCCAGATCTGGAAGTATTTTCCAGATCTGAAAACACAGATCTAAGGATTTCCCCCAAAAGCTTGGTGGTTTCCTCCTGCATCTTCCAGATCTGGAAGTATTTTCCAGATCTGAAAACATAGATCTAAGGGTTTCCCCCAAAAGCTTGATGGTTCTTCCTGAGATTTTGATGAACGGATCGGAGGGCCGAGAAGAGAGGCCAGTGTGGTTCATTGCGGTCCCACGGATGGCGCCAATGTCGAAGCACGAAATGGAATCTGACCTGACCCATGACGGAGCTTCCACGGATTTCGAGATGAATGAACCGCATCCTGGTCTGCTGATCCTCTCCTCCGGCTGCTCGCGATCTGCAGTGGCGTTTTGGGGGTGTGGAGGTGACCGCTAAGATGATCTTGAAGATCTCTTGTTCACAGACACAAAAACTGGTGGTGGCACCTACTGAGCATGACCCCATGATAAGGAGGTGAAGACCTCCTTATATAGAGTCTCATGGCCACCATCATGATACCCTAATGGGCCTAGCCCAATTAGGGCTACCTCCACAAACCTCCTCAGCCCAATAACAAATGTATTAGCCCATATAATAAAACAAACCAAATATAATAAATTTAGGATTGTAACCGGGTTTAATATCATACCCCTACAGTCAACGTCTCAATCACCATTGTTTTGATCTCGACCAGCCTGTGTAATGTACACCACAACTATCATCAATCGTTAACTATCAGGTTTTATCTCTTATAATCACATTTGATTTAGGCATCTTCATGTTGATAGTTCTTGTCTAACTCTTTTGTGGTTCTGATGGTATTCGTATGTTTGATCAGATCGTTGTTTTAAGTCTGAATTTGTTGTTCGTTTGATTCAGTTTTGTGTTTATTCGAACTCTTGTATTGTTCTTTGGTTAAAACAATTGTGATTTGGATTTAATAAGATATGATTCGATGTTTGTGACAATCAAATCCCTTATATAATATATATTAAGTTAAATATTAAATTATATATATATATATATATATATATTATATATATATAGATCTTGCGAGAAGTGATATTACAGCGAGAAGTACGAGAAGTGAATGTGCAACTCCATTAATCCCTAATTTCACTCTTTTTCTTATGATGTTACCTACATGTATGTAGGTTGGTTATATTTATGTCTTAGCTACACACATTTAAACCTACCTACACACATATACGTGCGTACCTACACACATTCAAACCTACCTACACAAATACAAACGTACCGAGCCACATTCAAACCTACATACCTACACACATACAAACATACATACACATATACAAAATTACGTACATACACACGTACATATGTACCTACACAATAAGAAAGGGAGTGAAAATATGGATTAATGGAGTTACACCTTCACTTCTCACAGTTCTCGCTGTAATATCACTTCTCGCAAGATCTATATATATATATCTATATATATATATATATATAAACAGTTATAGACATAAAAATTAATTAAGAAACAATAAACGAGTCGAGCCCGATCCGAACTCGAATTTGAAAAACTACTCACAAGCCAAACTCGAGCTTCAGGTATAGAGATCGAACCGAGCTAATCTCGAGCTCTATGCATATTAAATGAGCCGAGCTCGGGCTCGACTTGGCTCAGCTTGCTTGCACCCACAGTCTAAACCAACCATGGCCTTAAACAACAGGCCGTTCCTCATCAGGCTCACTTAAAAATTATCAAGCAATATTAACATTTAAAAAAATATAACATTAAAAACATGTAGAAATTTGTGAAAAATAGATAATACTCCGGTGTTCATAAACTCTTTTATAAACCCTAATTCCATAAATCCAAAAATATCAATTTTCCACAGAATGAAACGAACCCTGCTAAAGATTTATCTCCATATTCCAAATAATCTATCTTCTTCATTCACCACTTCAATTTCTCAAACACCAAACTCTAATTTTTTCCCCAAATTTTCCCGCCAAGCTTCATTATACACCATCTTCAAGAAATCAATCAACACTTCATCCAGTGATCAATTAGAGGGTTTGATCGATACCCATTTCAATTCACCTGAAAACAGTTCAAACCCAGAAATTAATTTACAAAATACGCCCAATTTGGAAGGAGAGTTTGCAGTCTTGCAGGGTACGTTATCGGATAAAAAGGTTGAATCTTGTGAGTGTTCGGATGCGGGTATGATATGTAATGCGGTTAAAGATAATATTGTGGAGTTTAGGAACAAATCCCATAAGTTTCTTGGTAAGTTTAGGGAGAAATTGAGTGAGTCATTAGTGGTTGATGTGTTGAAGTTGCTTCCAAATGCTGAATTAGGTGTAAAGTTTTTTATATGGGCGGGTAGACAAATCGGGTATAGTCACTCGATAGCGGTGTATGATGCTTTATTAGATGTAATGAGATGCGATAATGGTAGAATACCCGATAGTTTTTTGAGGGAGATTAAGGATGATGATGATATAATACTTGGAAAGCTGCTTAATGTTTTGATTCGAAAGTATTGTCGAAACGGGTCGTGGAATGCAGCGCTCGAGGAGCTCGGTAGGCTTAAAGATTTTGGATTGAAAGCTTCTCGAATGACTTATAATGCTTTAGTTCAAGTTTTTCTTGAAGCGGGTAGATTAGATTCAGCTGATCTTGTTTATCGGGAAATGAGTGATTTAGGTTATGAAATGGATGTACATATGTTGGGTTCTTTTGGTTATTCTTTGTGTAAAGTTGGGAAATGGAGGGATGCGCTTGATATGGTTAAGAAAGGAAAGTTTGTTATCGATACGGTGTTATATACAAGAATGATTGGCGGGTTGTGTGAGGGTTCGTATTTTGAAGAAGCTATGGAGTTTTTGAACCGAATGAGGTGTGATTCTTGTTATCCTAATGTTATTACTTATAGGACATTGCTTTGTGGGTGTTTGAATAAAGGAAAGTTGGGTAGATGCAAGCGAATTCTTAGTATGATGATTGCCGAAGGGTGTTACCCGAGCCCTAAAATATATAATTCTTTAGTTCATGCCTTTTGTAAGTCAGGAGATTTTGCTTATGCTTATAAGTTGGTTAGAGATACGGGTAAATACGGTGTGCGGCCTAGTTATGTAATTTACAACATTTTTATTGGTGGGATTTGTGGAAACAACGAGATGCCGAGCTCTGATAATTTAAATTTGGCTGAAATGGCTTATGGTCAAATGATAGAGGGTGGATTTGTGTTGAATAAAGTCAATGTTAGTAATTATGCTCAATGTCTTTGTGGGGCCGGGAAGTTTGAGAAAGCTTATAATGTTATTCAAGAAATGATGAAAAATGGTTTTGTACCTGATAATAGTACGTATAATAAAGTAATTAGCTTTTTGTGTGACGCCACTAAGTTTGAGAAGGCGTTTTGGTTATTTAAAGAAATGAAAAAGAATGGTGTCGTTCCAAACGTTCATACGTATACAATGCTGATTGATACCTTTTGTAAAGCGGGATTAATTCTGCAAGCGCGTATTTGGTTTGATGAAATGGTTACAAACGGCTGTGCTCCAAATGTGGTCACTTATACTGCACTTATACATGCTTATCTTAAAGCTAATAAAATAACCGAAGCCAATGAGTTGTTTGAGGTGATGTTATCATGTGGTTGCTCTCCAAACGTTGTCACACTCACGGCTCTAATCGATGGTCATTGTAAAATCGGTGAAATCGAGAAAGCATTGCAAATCTACACAAGAATGAAGGGTCAAGAAATCCCTGATGTAGATATGTACTTTAAAGGATCAGAAAGCAACACGTGGGACCCAAACGTTGTAACATATGGAGCTTTGGTTGACGGTTTGTGTAAAGCGCATAAAGTTGACCAAGCGGTCAAACTTTTGGATGCGATGTCTAATGAAGGTTGTGAACCTAATCATATTGTGTATGATGCTCTTATTGACGGGTTGCTAAAAGACGGGAAGCTAGAGGAAGCGGAAGACGTGTATTTGAAAATGTGTGAAAATGGATATAATCCAAATGTTTTCACTTACGGGGCTATGATTGATAAAATGTTTAAAGATAATCGTTTGGATCTTGCTTCACGGGTATTATCTAAGATGCTTGAAGATTCTTGCCCGCCTAATGTTGTAATTTACACGGAAATGATTGACGGGCTTTGTAAAGTCGGGAAGACAGACGAAGCTTATCGGCTCATGGAAATGATGGAGACAAAAGGGTGTAAACCGAATGTTGTTACTTACACGGCTATGATTAATGGATATGGAATAATAGGTAAGGTGGATAAAAGTCTTGAAATTTTTAAACAAATGAGTAGTAAAAAATGTGCACCAAATTATGTTACTTATAGTGTTTTGATTCATCATTGTTGTGCTTCGGGCCTATTGGATGAGGCCCATGGGCTTTTGGAAGAGATGAAGCTGACGTATTGGCCCAAACATATGGCGGGTTATCGGAAGGTTATTGAAGGGTTTAATCAGGAGTTTTTGGTTAGTATCGGTTTGTTAGATAATATAAGTGAGTATGATTTTGTGCCAGTTATTCCAGTTTATAAACTTTTGGTTGATAGTTATAGAAAGGCAGGAAAGTTGGAAGTGGCTTTGGAGTTACTTAAAGAAATCGACTCGTTATCTTCTTCGGTTAATAAGAATTTGTACTTTTCAATGATCGAGAGTCTTTTGGTTTCACATAGGGTCGAGAAAGCTTTTGAGTTATACGCGCATATGATAAGTAAAGGCGGTATTCCTGAATTTAGTGTTTTGGTCAACCTGGTCAAAGGTCTTATAAAAGTCAACCGATGGGAGGATGCGATTCAGTTATCTCACAGCCTTTGTTACACGGTACATGTTTCTCTAATCGCGTGTTTGTTTAACGTTTTAAAAGTTGCAACTTTGTTTCTAATTGTTACCGATCATCGATTATTGACCAAAAGATTTGTCTTTATGAACTGTTTAGGTTTCTTTTAGGTATTTGGTTGATAGTTATATATAATATTTTTCTTTATAATTGAAATTAAAAAAGTTTTGGTATGTGAACAGGATATTCAGTGGCTTTCTTACAACCACACAAACGAGAAGTAGGAAATCTGAGTTAACTCGGTGGGCAGCATTTTTGCTCGAATAGCATTAGCGGTCCATGTCAGCTTGGCAGAAAGATGAAGCAATGCCCTTGTGAGGTTATATTTGTCAACGCGCTCCACTTTCAGTTACGGTAAACATAACTGTAATCACATATATGTTTCTTTTTGTATTTTATAACGACCCACCTGAAAATTTTCATGACCAATGCTGATGTGGCATTTCTTATCGATGCGTGTAGAGGTGGCGGCTATGACAGCAAATCTACCAGTTTGAGCTCCTCATATATTTTGATAAAGCACTCAAGTCTCACAGAAATACCAGCTTAATGAAGGGGTATATATGTAATTTAAGATCATAAGAAGGACTGTGGTGAGACTGGGACTCTGCAGCTGGTGTATATTATTTACAGGAATTTAGGTACGGATGAATTGACAGTTTTACCCTGGGCAAAGTGGCTTGGAGATATGTACAGAGTGAGTTTTTAGTTTTTACACAGCGATACGAACATGGCCCGTTTTAGAGAAGTTTTCTGTTGTTGCATGTTAGTACTTTAAAGCTAATACAAGTGTATATGAAATATTATTCATAATATAAAAAAACAATTTAAAAATTACTGATTTCTTCAATTATATAGTAGAGTGGTCTTGATTGTTGGGCAGCGATTGTTCGACGTATTTCTATGCGGGAGTTGGGTTGGTAACTAGTATTGTTTTTTAACGGTAAAATTATTGAGTGGAAAGTAGAGACCATAGCCGTAATTTTTAAACCTAAGAATGAAAGTATTATGAAATGATTTTATTAAATAAACGATGGTCTATTTTTCGTTTCAAAAGCTTTATAGATTTTGAACGATGGCTCGTGAAAAAAATATCAATTAATAATATTTTTCGTTTCAAAAAGTATCGATTAGTTTCAAAGTTGGACTTACCAATATGCTCTTTCATAATATTCTCTGAGTTTCAGTGGTTTGTAGTCATGCTCAGTTTTAGTCACTCATTATAAATTTCCCTCTCCATATTATATTTTAAAATACTAATCGAGCTAGACTATGTTTTTAACAAAACTAATCGAATCAAAATACTTTTTCAACAAAAACTTATCGGACCGAACTACTTTTTTCAACAAAACTAATCGAACTGAACTACTTTTTTTAACAAAAACTTATAAAACCGAACTACTTTTTTAACAAAACTAATCAAACCGACCTACTTTTTTTTAACAAAAACTAATCTAATCGAACTACTTTTTTAACAAAAACTATTCAAACCGACCTACTTTGTTTAACAAAAACTAATCGAACCGAACTACTTTTTTTTAACCAAACTAATCGAACTAAACTATTTTTTTTAACTAAACTAATCAAAGGCAAACTACTTTCTTAACAAAATTAACAGAAACGAACTACTTTTTAAACAAAACTAATCGAAACAAACTACCTTTGTAAACAAAACTAATTGAACCAAACTACTTTTTAACAACTAATCGAACCGAACTAATTTTTTAACAAAAACTAATCGAACCTAACTACCTTTTTTTTACCAAACTAATCGAACCAAACAATTTTTTTAACTAAACTTATCAAAGCCAAACTACTTTTTTTTTAACAAAACTAATAGAAACGAACTACTTTTTTAAATAAAACTAATCGAACCAAACTACTTTTTTTTAACAACTAATCGAACCGAAGTACTTAAAACTAATCGAACAAAAAGTAGTTTTGTTCGACAAGTTTTGTTAAAAAGCTAGTTTGGTTCGATTAGTTTTGTTTAAAAAAAGTAGTTTGGTTCAATCAGTTTTGTTAAAAATATAGTTCGGTTCGATTAGTTTAGTTAAAAAAGTAGTTCGGTTCGATTAGTTTTTTTCAAGTACTTCGGTTCGATTAATCGGCTCCAAACCAGATTTTTATTCATCCCTTAAAACACTCATTTTCTCTTCATTTATACATTTTGTTTTCCAAACAACCTTTGAAAGGAATCAAATAAATAACTTTTTTTTAATACATTCATTAGCAACTCACAACCAACATAACAAAATTATATTGAAAACAAAAGTAATACCACATAGTAAAACATAAATAAACCAATACAATATTCACACAATAACTAATCATACATTACAACCTTAACTACTATGCTACCGGCTCTGCTTGCGGTCCAACCGGGTTGAACACCTTCGCAATCCTCTCGGCCGGCACCAATGGAAGATAACTAGAAACCTTGTACCCTTTCTCAGCCGTCTGCTGCACGGTCTGGTTATACTTGTCTGAACAGTAAGCCGCAGTGGGCACCACCACCTTAGCCACCTTGGGGAAGACTGGGAGCTGGTTCAAAGACTGCCAGGCCGAGGCAGCATACCACTCAGCCACTGGCTCGTATTTCGTAAACAGCCCTATAGCAGCCGGTTCAAGCTTAGTATACGCGGTTTTGACCTCTTGAGACAGGTTGTTGGTTTTAGCTGAAACTTGTTTCACAAAAGGCTGGACTTGGGTATCGAACTTGTTAACGGACTCGTCTAATTTGCGATTGTAGAAACATGAAATAAATCTGACCTGATCCATGACGGTGTTCCCCGGTCTTCGAGATGAACGAACCACGACTCGATCTTCTTCTCCGGTAGCTTAAGATCTGCAATGGTTTTTGGGGGTGTGGAGGTGACTGCTAAGAAATCTCAAGGATCTCTTGTTTTACAGACACAAAAATGGTTATGGTGGTGGCTCTTATTGAGAACCTCCAACCCTTAATAAGGAGGTGGAGACCTCCTTATATAGGGAGCCTCATGGCCACCATCATGGTACCCTAATGGGCCTAGCCCAGTTAGGGTTACCTCCACAAAACCCCCTCAGCCCAATAATATTGTATTAGTCCATATAATAAAATAAGCTAGACATAATAAATTAAGGTCGTAAGCCGGGTTTAGTACCATACCCCTACAAGCCCCCCAAGTCCAGTGTTGCTCCTAGGCGTGCCATGTTGTGATCCTTATGATAAGGCGGTTTTTCCTCTTTCTTCGGCCTTGTCTTTATTGTCTTTGAGTTTTGAGAGGTTTCCTCCATGATGGTGACATGTTGTGATCCTTATGATAATAATGGCGCACTGGCATGAATAAGATATAGCACGCATCATAACAGTAGTGGCGCGGGGCCTGATAAAAGATAGAGTGCGCATCTCGATAATAATGTAATGCAGCTTGCGCGCGAGACAGCTTACGAGCTATAAAAATAATGAAGCTTGCGCGCGAGGCGACTTACGAGCTATAAAATAACGAAGCATGCGCGAGTTGGGGCTTATGAGCTATAATATGATGATAATGACTGGCCCAAGGGGCTCTTCTACGCAGGATGACTATCCCGGCTTGTCTTCAAAATAATAATGGAGGCACAAACGGCCAGATAATAATAATAATGTCATATGTGCTTGTGCGACTCGTAGCCGAACCTGCAAAAACATATCAACTAAAAGTGGATGTATTACAAGGTTCCCATCCTCGGGCAAATTATGAGGTGTGCCCAACCTACGTTGGCGCGTGGCCGTTTGGGATATTATTAGGCTCCCGACCTTTATGTTTGGCGCGTGGCCATGTGGGATATTATTAGGCTCCCGACCTTTATGTTTGGCGCGTGGCCATGTGGGATATTATTTGGCTCCCGACCTTTATGTTTGGCGCGTGGCCATGTGAGATATTATTGGGCTCCCGACCTTTATGTTTGGCGCGTGGCCGTTTGGGATATTATTGGGCTCCCGACCTTTATGTTTGGCGCGTGGCCGTTTGGGATATTATTAGGCTCCCCACCTTTATGTTTGGCGCGTGGCCGTTTGGGATATTATTAGGCTAACATACGTTATGCGAGAGCTTTCGGTGCATGTATGGTGAAGGGTTGAGCGCGCATGCATGGCGGGGGTTGAGCGCGCATGCATGGCGGGGTTGAGCGCGCATGCATGGCGGGGAGTTGAGCGCGCATGCATGGCGGGGGGTTGAGCGCGCATGCATGGCGGAGTTGAGCGCGCATGCATGGAGGGGAGTTGAGCACGCATGCATGGCGGGGAGTTGAGCGCGCATGCATGGCGAGGTTGAGCGCGCATGCATGGCGGGGAGTTGAGCGCGCATGCATGGCGAGGTTGAGCGCGCATGCATGGCGGGGGGTTGAGCGCGCATGCATGGCGGAGTTGAGCGCGCATGCATGGCGCGGAGTTGAGCGCGCATGCATGGCGAGGTGTTTAGCTTGCCATGATGGAACTTAGCTGGGACATTGTAACACCCCGACCAAAGGCGGATTATACATCGGGGCGCCACATATTGTTTCATTACTCGTGACACTATTGGGTGTCAATATTTAATAAATATATTCATTCGCGCACGCGCAAAGTAAACAAGATAACATAAATCATCATAAATCAATATATTATAAATCATAATATTCGAACAGCAAAAACTTGTCTTGATACATTTTAATCTAGGTCCAAAATAAAGAAAACTTCCTACGTGTCCACAAGCTCCAAAACAGCTACTGCAAACCTGAACATGTGTTAAAATAAAACGTCAAACACTTGCGTGTTGGTGAGAAATCAAGTTTAATACAATACATAGATAACAATAAATCTGCGCGCAACATGTGTATGTCTGGTTTTCAACAAGGGTGTAATCCGATCGGGACCAACTCTAAGATTCATAGACTGCCAGTGCTCACAATTGAGCTCACAAACAAGAAAGACTGTGCAAGTGTAAACAAAAGAGAAAATCATAAACGATAGTTCTCCCGTGTTCATCTAATGGTACCATGAGAACTGCGGAATAGACCGACAAGACGGTTAATGATCCACACATACAAATAAACAGCCAAGTCTACGTCCTCAACACATGGGATACTGCGCGACTAAAGTTCATAAACAGTTTAAGACTCTAAATTTGTATGAACACATGAACATCCCAAAACATTAAAAGCAAAAAGGGATTAGGTACGAGATTACTCACTTGATAAACGATGCGGTGTAAGATAAAGCAAGAACCAACTTTAAACAAGCACAAGTTAACCTATAAATAAGATTATTGTTTTAATGATTTGTTTTAAGTCTTGATTATAAGTTAGCATAATTAATAAGAAAATTATTATATATAATATATATTACCGGAAAAGCAGGGCAGAACAGGGAGGAAGACGGAGGCAGAGAGGAAGACGGCAGAGAGAGCAAGGAGGAGGTTAAATTAAGTGTTTGTGTGTGATGTGTTAAGAAGAATAACATTATTATTTATAGAGAAACCCTAGGGAACACAATCCCTAGAAAAGGGGAAAAGATCTCCAAAAAGTAAAAGATTCCAAAAGCAAAAGATATCAAAAGATATGGCAGCTGCAGGGGGCAGGATAAAGCTGACAGGGAACAGTAAACAGGCATGGGAGGGTCAGATAAAGGTACTGGTCAAGCATGGAAAAAGCAGATCTCCAAAGATAATGTCAGTCACTTTTTCTGCCAACCAATGGGGTTGGTGCGCATGCTGCGCCAAAAGTGGCTTTTCAGACATAAGACAGGTTAGGTCAACAGCACAGAAGATAAGACAACACAAAAGTAAACGGCTGGATTAAACAGAAGAAAAGACTCAAGACATAGCGCGAGAAAGCTGGAGCGCGAAGGCAGACACAGAAGGTCAAGAGAGCGCGAGCGCGGAGGCAGACAGAACCAACCTTTGCGCGCCGCGAAAAGAACTACATTTCTAAGCGCGTCGCGGGAAGAACTTCAATTCTAAGCGCGTCGCGAGAAGAACTATATTCCTTAGCGCGTCGCGGGAAGAACGGTATCCATAGCGCGCCGCGGGAAGAACTAAAATCCTTAGCGCGCTGCGGGGACAGTTCGTCTCGCGTATCGCAGTAACAGGTGGTCTTCACGCAGGCTTCCTTGCAAGGAGTCTGGCGCGTGGGGCTGCGCAGACGACCTTAGGCGGGAAGGAACAAAGGACAGCAAAGAGTAAGGAGAGAGGGAAACAAGGCTTAAGGGCGGGACGGCGACAAGAGGGAAAAGAAGGCGGAAAGAGAGAAGAAGAGGGACGGGACGGCGGAAAGAAAGAGAGAGAAAGAGGCGGGAAGGAAAATATATTATTATTAAAAGTAAAATATAAGTATAAATAAATATTAAATCATAAAAGAAAGAGATCGGGTCAGAGAAACGGGTACCTGGGTCGGGTCGGATCGGGGCAGATGTCACAGACATGATGGAACTTATTATATGTTGGACCGACCGCGGTCTTTAGCTTGCCCTCCATGGTCTCAACTCGAGGTTTAAGTGGACCGGAGTTGTTCTTGGCGTAAGCGTAGGCTTTGGAAGCGTAAAGAAGTGCATGAAGAGCTGCCATTTGTACAAATTGAAGGTGCTTTAATCTCTGTTCTTCCTCCCTCTCAACCTGTTTAACAGAAGTTATCAAAAAACCAAAGTTAAAGAAATGAAAAAATATAGGTACAAATTAGGTTTGAGCCGGTTTTTAAAACACTGATCATAAGAAAAGAAAATAAGTACGAACCTCAATCTCCGATTGATAATTGGTGGTAACAGGAACATTGTTTTCGGCCATGATCGAGAGACTTTAACTATCAAGTCAAGAACTGCTTGCTGATTTAATTTGAAGAATTGAGCTGGTTGAATCTCAAGGTAAGTATTTTGTTGATGGATCAATGGATGGATCTGTATTTATAGAGAGTTGTTTCTGTTGAAAGCGTGTGAAGTATTAATCTAAATTGCTGAAATAACCCCTTGCCATTTTTAATTGTCCCTTCAAACCCTTTACATTTTTCAAGTTTGAGGATTAACTAATGACTGACTTTATCTACACTTGTGGTTCGTATTATATAATGTTCATTCAGCGTTGACCTGTAGGTATCTATCTAACCATGCTTGTTACTCTATACTAATTTTAACAGTATGTTTAAATTAATTATGGTTGCGCGTCTAATATTCTTAGGTCCAGGGCCGTCTTTGGGGCATGGCAGAGTAGTCGACGGCCACAGGCCCGACACCCCGCTAAGCCCAAAAAATACAAAGAGAATATAAGGTGTGTATTGTAAATATTGGAGTTCCCGGCAATCTACACTCACACGCAAATATGGAACGTGTTCAAACCGTCCCCACTATTCTTTTGTAAATCTGGGAATTATTTTATCAAGGAATATACATGAATAAATACTTTGAAAATTTAAAAGTTACTGAAGTGAAGTTGTGAGAACTCACACCTTCATTTTTTTTAAAGGCCAAGCTTCATTAAAAAATAAAAGGAGGACACCCGCAAAGAGCAAGAAACAAAGGAAGGAAAAACAAGAAGATTAGCAATTGGAAGGTCTTATCGATACCTGTGACATTCGTCAATTTCGGGTTACTTTTGTTATGTAAACCCGACCCGTTTGTAACCCGAACATTTCAAATATATAAAATATTGGATCTTGTCATTTAAAATATATAAAATATTGTTTTTTTATATTATGCATTGTTTGACCATTTAAACATACCCATTTTTATGCAAACCATAAAAGAATCTTTATACCCAACCCTTCACTCATTCCCTATATATACACACCCATCTTCTTCATTTTGCTCTTGCTACATCTCCAAAAACTCTCTCAAAACTCCATAGATTCAAGGTTGTTATTTCTTATGTATTCTTGAAGTTTTGACTTCTCAAGTCAAACTAACTATAGTCTTTCATTCTAACTTGTTCATCTAACATTACTAACTGTTGAATATGGTGGTACAACATATATATAATACACACCCCTTGTTTCCTTTATTTGTTACTTCACCGACTCTGGTTGGTTAAGTTTCGAATGTCATAAGGCAAGGCTTCATGGAGGACTTCGTGTTCTTGATATATATTTACACACACATAACTTATTATACATATCACTTATGACAAACTTCTAACCCTTTAGTTTGTTCATCTTATTTACAAGTTCCATGGTGTGGGTTTGTATAAGACTAACCTCGGTTTAACCGAAACTAGTCCAAACCGGAAACCGAACTTTTGTTTACTAGTTTTGTTAAAATAGTTGTTTAAACATGTTTGTTGCTAGATTTGAGTTTCAAAAATCATTTTTACAAGTTCTTTGATATTAAGTATATGGAATCCATCTATGAACTCGTTGGGAGATGGAAACCGAACTAAACCGAAACTTTTGCTTAAAAGACTTGTAGTTAACTTTTTTTTGTTGTAAAATTTAAGTTTTCTTCATTTATAAACCAATATACAAGTTCTATGATATTTGGGCATGTAGAAACCATCTATGAACTATTTGTGAGATGGAGACCGAACCAAACCGAACTATACCGACTTTTACTCGCTTAAGACACACAAGTGTGTTTTTAGCTATCAAGACTTGTATATTTCTTTAAAAAATAGTTTACAAACTGATTTTAATTATTTTCTTAAGTACTTGGAATAGTTGGATCCAACTTGATCTCATAACATAGTTTGGACCGACAAAACCGAACACTCGCTTAACGTGCGTTGTTAGTTCTAAACAATAGATCTACATACTTGGTTAAGTGTTAGTATGTTTTAATGAGTTATCTCATAACAATTAATATTTTGGAAAGTTGACTTTGGGTTTGACCATTTGTGAAGACCCGAACCAACAACCCGAACACTCGTTAAAAACCCGTTTTAGTATCTCTAGCCTAATGGAACTTGCATTTTAGCATTTTCCCCACCTTATTACTTAACATTGGTTAAGTAAATATTAAGGTTAGATACTTTAACCCGGTTTTGAACAAACTTACATTTTTTTAAAAGGGTTATTATTATAAATTCTTAAATAGTTACATTTTAAACCTTGAACTTTAATTGATTAGTTTTTGCAACAATTATTTTATTTAAAGATCTTCAAGACAACCTTTCTAAATCCAAAACTTTCTTTTATTTAGGCTTCATACGTTAAACTCGTCGTTCCGGCAAATCTCCAAATAATCAATCTTTCAAGTTTATTATTTGAACGTGAGTAACTTCATACCCCGTTTTCTATATTTTATTTTGGGGGTGACATTTCAACTTATCTAAACTAAATGTTTTATACTTGGGTCTTAAACCACAAACGTTGTTGTATACCTTACTTGAATAATTGCTCGATTTGGTGTTCAATGCTTATTTGACTATGTGTTTATCGCTTTTGGATGGTGGAACTATAAATCCTAGACCATTTGGCAACCTCTCATGGCAAGGTGTCGTTAACGTAATGCAATTAACGATAACTATAAAATCCTAAACTATTTGGCAACCCCTTATAGTTGGGTGTCGCTAACTTGTTAGCGATAACTATTTATCCAAGTTTATAGCTATTATTTATGGTTTTGTATACTAGTTTTGTGGCTTTTCATACTATATATCTATTGTTCAAACTTATGAATTGCTCACCAACCTTTGTGTTGATAAACTTTATTTTATGAAATGTTACAGGTTTGCATCTAGGTTGATTATGGAGTTCGGTGAAGAAAACGTCACAAATACCGTTAGGATATTAGCAAAAATGAACAATATTTGATTTGCTATATTTTGTTATATTTTGTTGTATTTGAGTTATGAATATTTGGTTATGTGACATTTTCTATGTTGTGAAATGAAATGAGTTTGTTAAATATTGTCGCTTTAAATAGTGTCATGCGCTTATGAGCAATCGTTGCACCCCGGCATGTTCCGCCCCCTTTGGTCGGGATGTGACAATACCCATTTCAATTCACCAGAAAACAAATCAAACCCAGAAATTGATTTAAAAAATAAGCGCAATTTGGAAGAAGAGTTTGCAATATTGCGGGTATGATATGTAATGCGGTTGAAGATAATATATATGTCATTTAAGATCATTAGAATGACTTTGGTGGGACTGGGACTCTGCATCCGGTGTATATTAATTACAGGGATTTCGGTATGGATGAATTGACTGTTTTACCCAGGGCAAAGTGGCTGGCTGGGAGATGTGTGCAGAGTGAGTTTTTAGTTTTTACACAGCGATACGCGGTGACCCGTTTTAGAGAAGTTTTATGTTGTTGCATATAGTACTTTAAAGTTAATACAAGTGTATATGAAATATTATTTTTTAAACTATATAACCTGATTCTCATATACATCATGTATACATATATTATAATTCAAAATATTGAAAAACAATTTAAAAATTACTGATTTCTTGAATTATATAATAGAGTGGTCTTGAGCTGAAGTAAGAGTTGATGAATGACTTTTACTCTTGTTATACACGTGATTGATCGTCGGGCAACGATTGTTCGATGTATTCCTAAGCGGGAGTTGGCTTGTTATTTAATATTGTTTTAAGGGTAAAATTATCATTTAAAAAAGCTACCAATGTTCAAAGTTGACGGACATTTATTCCATGGATGAAAAGTGATGGTTGGGCGGAAAGTAGAGACCGCAGTCGTAATTTCTTGAACTAAGGACGAAAGCATTATGAAATTTATGATTTTTATTAAATAGAAAATACCGATACTATTTCTCGTGAGAGAAAATATCAATTACTAATGAATAGAGAAAACCTATAATGAAATGATCAAATTCATGATATAAACTTATTATAGAGCTTTTTCATATATTTTAATATAAAATTTAAATGTAATAATTTTTTGCTAATAATAATAAACATAAGTAAATTACAACTACACACAAAAAAAAAAACAAAAGAATATTAGTTTAAAAAATGTTGGTCCATGCCTCCATCCCTCTACAACTTTCTTTTCACTAGATTTTCTCTTCCAGAAGTTTTATTTATAAATATAGAAAAACTCCATACCTAATTGAAGAGGTAGGTCCCAGCAGAACCCAGTTGGACCCGCAAGACTCACCTTGAAGAGGGACGTCTGCGCAGAAACCAACTGGATCCGCAGGACCCACCATGCTCAGAGACGTGACGTCCTTACGCGCAGTACGCAAGCTGTTCCCGCAGGAAATGCCTCCCAATGGTGAAGGACTCTGCCTGTTCCCGCAGCTGCGGATACAAGCCATCAGGGAAGGCCACCCGCGCAGCAAGGCTACACGCACAAGGCACTTAGCTCTCATCACTCAGTGTCACCTGAAGGAATGAGCAAAGCCGGGAACAATCCCGCACAAAGGCGGGAGGGGGAATACTCCCGCCCAACTAAGCCAGTCCGTACGATACGGGAAGATCTTCTGTACTGTACCTGACGAGGTATGGGCAAAAGATCTGACTAAAGATACGATAGCTTATTGACAACAGTATGGCGAGCATCATGCTCTTGTACTGTATGTCACTATTAGCCGCTGCCTACTCACCAACTCCTGCCATACCACGTGCATAGCCGGCAGTTGGTGGAAAAGGAATAGTACACAGCAGGCCTGGTCACTGTCAGCCGCTGCCTACCCACCAACTACCAGCAGGGCACGTGCGTAGGCCACAGTTGGTAGAACATGAATACTATTCAGCCGGCCACACCTCCTTGGAAACCTACATTCGGCTATAAATACCCCAAATGGTATGATCATCTCATCTTATCATATTATCATCATATTATACCTGATATCTGCTCTAGCAATCTCTTAATATACATTTATATTTAACGAGCAATCTAGTCTGATTCTCACGCCGGAGGGTGGTCACAAGGAGGAACCCCCCCTTCTCAGTGACAAGCTCACGGTGTCTGTTTTGCAGGTTATCAGAAGAACCATCTTTGCCGGGTCCAACCCCTCGTGGGAAACATCTATCTAACCCCCAGGTTACCCGTAATCTGCCCGGGGTCCGGTTAGTGTTTCTTCACTAATAAATAGTCAAAAGGGGCATGATACGACTTTTAAGGGCCAACATCTAACATAAGATTAAACATGTTTTAATAAGTAGGTTTACAGAAAATCGCCCATAATATAAAGGGTGAATTTAATGCAAGAAACTACAACACACATAGGGTTTGAATAGGGATGAGATCGGCACCATTAATGAAAATACCGATATTTAATTTTAACATTACCAAGTACTGAATGTATTGGTTTGATACCGGTACTGATATCAAGATCTCAATAAGGTACCCGCCTTGATGCTGCTTTCGTTTAATTTTCCTAATATGTATTGACCGTATCAACATCATTTTTCTTTCTTCTTCTTTTTTTTTGGGGGGGGGGGGGGTCATGAAACCGTAAATCGTATTAAATTCATTCGTAATCAATAAACCATGGCACCAAAACCAAATTGCCAAAACGTACAACATGTCCCAATAACCGTGTCAATTTCTACAAAAAAACAACAAAGAAATAAAGAAATGTAAAGATTCAAATACATGATACCCAACAAAAACTAATATTCTTGTTACACGGAATAGAAAAAAGTAAACAGTAACACAAAAATTGTTTTCACTTTTCACCAACAAACAATATATGGAGCACTGTTTGTTGTCCCAACCATTCTTTTAGTCCCAAGCCTGTTAAAGAAAGGGATAATTTATAACAAAGTTTTAGTGTTGTTGATTCCTAGGTGTAGTGCTTCTTCCCCTCTGCTGCCTATTGGTATTCGTGAAGTTCAATTGTATCGTATGTTAGTTAGAGAGGTTTCGCGATCCTATAACATACAACTTAAGATATCAAAAAAGTCACCTCATTTAAGGAGAAACGAAGATAACAATTCAAATCATGCGATAAAAATAAAGGATGCATTTGAGAATGCGATATAAAGGCGCACCTGTATATCAAAGTTTTAGTGTATTCTTGATACTTAAGAATTTATTGAATCAAATTGTTTACTACAAACAAATAAAGAAAATTTAACATATGCATACATTTTAAGCATATATCTAACACAACGAAAAATTTCACTTAATAGTAAGTTTATTACGTATTTCATAAAGTCATTTAAAGCCTTTTTTGTCTCTCCAATATAACTCAACTTTTATTAGATGTTCCATTCATATGTACTATTTTTTTTATATATATAAATGTTCATTTTGTTTTCCAAAAATCAAAGTGAAGAAACACTAAATGACCCCGGCAGATTAAGGATAATCTTAGGGTTAAGTAGATGTTTCCCACGAGGGTTAGGTCCAGCAAAGATGGTTATTCTTCTCAACCTGCAAAACAGACACCGTGAGCTCGTCACTGAGAAGGGGGGGGGGGGAGGGTTCCTCCTTGTGACCACCCTCCGGCGTAAGAATCAGACTAGATTGCTCTGAATATAAGTGTATATCGAGAGAAATAGCTAGAGAGAAGATAAGATGATGATACCGTTCCAAGGTGTTGGAGTATTTATAGCCGAAGGTAGGTTTCCAAGCAGGTACGGCCAGCTGTATAATATTCCTTTTCCACCAACTACGGGCTATGTTCGTGCCACGATGGGAGTTGGTGGGTAGGCAGCGGCTGATAGTGACATTTTGTACTGGAGCGTGCTGCTCCTCGTACTATTGTCGGTGAGCTGTCACCCTGTGATTGGTTCATGGGTTGCTTTTGCCAGATCTTGTCTATTTGTCCATACCTTGGTAGGTATAGTACAAAAGATCTTCTAGAAGCGTACGGACTGGCTCTTTTGGGCGGGAATATTCCCGCCCTGCTCATTCCTTCTTCAGGTGACATTACTGAAGTATAAGAGTTAGTGCCTTATGCGTGTAGCCTTACTGTTAGTGCGGGTAGCCCTCCTTCTTGGCTTGTATCTGCAGCTGCGGGAACAGGCAGGGTACTTTACCAAGGGAGGCTTTCCTGCGGGAACAGCTGGCTTACTGCGTGTAAGGTCTTCATCTCTCTGAGCATGGTGGGTCCTGCGGATCCAGTTGGTCTTTACGCAGACGTCCCTCTTCAAGGTGAGTCTTGCGGGTCCAACATGGCTTTGCTGGGACCTACCTCTTCAAGTCCCCCCAGTCCATTGTTCTTCTCATGAATTGTTAATGAGGGGAACTTTTGGACTTTAAGCAAGGGGTTTTGAAAAGGGTTTTTCGTTTTTTAAGGTTTTCCGTGGGGATTCTTCCCGCAGTTTTCCTAATGTCACTTGCAGAAATTCCCGACTTTTCTGCCTGATCTTTGGGTATGATGCGGGTAGGTGTGTAACCTCCTCGCAAGTCGGGAGCGTTGAGTTTCACTTGTGTAGATTCTCCACGAGGTTTTGGTAGTTTGACATAGTGATCAGTTATGTTAAACAACCAATTCCACCTTGAAGCTTCAAACAATCTAGTTCTCAACGTTCCCGCCATGCGGGGGTGCTATTTCTCTTTCCGCAAGCATGGCCCATAAGATCCTTCTTGGTTTCAATTCCCTGCAGGTGCTAAGTATGTGAAGGGTTTCGCCTTGACACTGTACCCGCACTTGTCTTACGGTTTCTTGTTTTCCAAGGTAAGGGGGTATATTCCCTCTTATTTTTGAATCTTTTTGGAATTCGGAGAGTTGGTGAAAGGATAAGGACAATCCAAACGGTTGAAGGGACGTTGGCGTCTTCTGACGGTTTCAGGACGTGCAGGAAGTTATGACGACGTGACAGCATGTGGTCAATCAGGACGCTTTTTCAGGCGCTGTGGGCGCGAGTTTCATGTCACGCGCCATTCCGATACCTGTTGCCAGCTTGCTTTATCCACACGTGTCGCCGTTTCATTGCACCTGCGCTCTCTCTCTCCTCCGCATTAAATTCATCACATTCATTGCGATGAGTATATAAGGGGGGAGAGGGTGTATCTCATCCCATACCTTCGCTTCACTCTTCTTTTCCTTTTAAGCGATTTCCGGCGAATACTCATCTTTTCTGGCGAGCATTCTCCTGAAACCGCTTTCTTTAACATTTAAAAAATGTCTTCTTCTACTCATGATCCTGAGGTTAAGAGTACTGCTGGCGAGTGCCAGTGTACTCTTTCTGTCGATGTATACCATTACATCGTCAAGAAGTTCATGCTGGAGCCGTATGAGCCAGAGTTTCCGGAGCCCAACCAGACGGTGTACGATGCCCCTAAGGGCAAGATAGGGGTTTACGCTTCGTTCTTCCTATATGGGAATCTAAGATTCCCATTAACGAAGTTCGTGTACCGTGTTCTGGAGAAACATGGTGTTTATTTGACGGAGGTGCACCCAATGGCGACTGCTAAAGTTCGCTATTTCGAATGGGTGTGCCGTATTTTGGACATCGAGCCCCGCGTCGACCGTCTGATGACCTTCTACACCTGGAGGTGCATCCAGGGCTGGTATACCCTTGTTACTCGGATCAAGGGGTTGAAGATCTGCGCTACTGAGCGTAGTCTTCGTTCTTGGAAGCGGGAGTTTTTCTACCTCTCCGCTCGCGTCGTCCCCATCGCGATGACGTTCAAGAATGGGAGGGCACTCCCTAACCTTCACGCCTCCAATTATCAGGAGGCGGAATGGTTCGCCAAGATCTCCCAGATCCAGACTCCGGTTTATCGCTTCGCGGAATCTGGGATGGTGATGCTTGGGATGAGCCGCGTGTGGAAGGATGCCGGGTCTGGGATGCCGCAAATAC
>NW_027504154.1:0-27275 GCF_021521415.1 Bidens hawaiensis | reverse complement strand
GTTCGAGCAAACCAGATGGGCGTTGGTGTTCAGCTTTCACTTTAGAACAAGTCAGGCACTTAGCTACGAACACAGCAATATCCTTTTTCATGCCAGGCCACCAATAAGTAATGCGCAAATCCTTGTACATCTTATCAGCGCCAGGATGAATAGAATACCGAGATTTGTGCGCTTCACTCAGGATATCAGCGCGAAGATTCTCATCACAAGGGATCCAGATGCGATTGAGATAGCAGAGAATTCCACTCAGATTAGGGACAAAGAGTGCTTCCGCGCCACACGCTAACTCGGCGCGAAGGTTACCATTACTGATGGATGCGCGCTGCGCATCACGAATACGCGATTCAAGGTTGCTTTGAATCGGCGCGAAGTGAAGCTGGGTGCGCGGCAAGATACAGTTAAGTTGGCAGGGTTTTCGGCTGAGCGCATCGGCTACCACATTAGCCTTACCAGGATGATACCGGATCTCACAATCGTAATCGCTGATGAGTTCGTTCCATCGGCGTTGTCTCATGTTAAGTTCCTTTTGATCAAAGATATGCTGAAGGCTTTTATGGTCAGTGTAAAGGATACACTTAGTGCCATAAAGGTAGTGTCTCCAGATCTTCAAGGCAAAAACAACTGCACCAAGTTCGAGATCGTGAGTTGTATAATTCTTTTCATGAACCTTGAGTTGCCTTGATGCGTAAGCGATAACCTTGCCTCGTTGCATAAGAACACAACCGAGACCTTGGTTGGATGCATCGCAATACACGACAAAATCATCATTACCCTCAGGTAGCGCAAGAACAGGAGCTTCACACAACAAACGCTTGAGCGTCAGAAAGGCTTCTTCTTGCTTCGAGCCCCAAATATACGGTTTACCTTTGTGCGTTAGAGCTGTTAAAGGCAAAGCGATCTTTGAGAAGTTCGAAATGAAACGCTGGGTAATAACCAGCTAAGCCCAGAAAGGAACGGATCTCAGAAGGAGAGGATGGCGTAATCCAGTTCTTGATTGCTTCAATCTTGGATGGGTCGACATGAATACCCATCTTGTTTACAACATGACCAAGAAACTGTACTTCATCAGACCAAAATTCACACTTGGAAAGCTTAGCATAGAGTTGCTCGGCTCTAAGCTTTTGCAATACCAATCGGAGATGTTGCTCATGCTCGGCCTTGGTCTTAGAATACACCAGAACATCATCGATAAATACGATCACGAATTTATCCAAGAAAGGCCTACACACCCGATTCATAAGATCCATGAAAACGGCGGGTGCGTTGGTTAAACCGAAGGACATGACCAAGAATTCAAAATGGCCATAACGAGTACGAAAAGCAGTCTTCGGAACATCTTCATCGCGGATACGCAACTGGTGATAGCCAGAGCGGAGATCAATCTTCGAGAAACAAGAGGCACCTTGGAGTTGATCAAAGAGGTCGTCAATACGCGGTAAGGGATACCGGTTTTTAATGGTGAGTTTGTTCAACTCGCGGTAATCAATACACATGCGAAACGATCCATCTTTCTTTTTAACGAACAACACCGAGCACCCCAGGGCGAAGAGCTAGGGCGAATGAATCCTTTAGCAGTCAACTCTTGAAGTTGCTGGCCAATTCTTGCATCTCAGCGGGTGCAAGACGGTAAGGAGATTTAGCCACGGGGAAGCACCAGGGACAAGATCAATACGGAACTCGACTTCACGAGCGGGAGGGATACCAGGAAGATCATCAGGAAAAACTTCAGGAAAATCACGCACAACAGGGATATCGCGAAGCTTCTTTCCTTCATCGGGTTTAACCACATGGGCTAGAAATGCAATACACTTCTTCCGCATGAGTCTTTGGGCTTCGGCCGCAAGACATAAGTTTAAGACCACTGGAGGGTTTTTCGCCGTAGATATGAAGATCACCATTTTCTCGAGGTATGCGAATCAATTTCTTGGCGCAAATAACTTCGGCGCGATTCTTCGAGAGCCAGTCCATACCAATGATAACATCAAAGCTTCCAAGAGGCATAGGGATGAGGTCAATTAGAAAATCGTTTTCATTAAGGTTCAGCGTGCAATCTTTAATCACAGCGTTTATTAAAATAGTTTCGCCATTAGCCAATTCAACTGAAAAATCTTCTTTTAAGTTATCGCGCGGTTCGCGCAAGCTTCCGCTCAAAGGCGCGAGAGATAAAACTTCTATCGCGCCAGTATCAAAAAGCATAGATGCATAAAATCCGTTAAGCAAAAATGTACCATTAACTACGTCGTTATTCGCTTGCGCTTGGTGCGCGGTTATGTTAAAAGCTCGGCCACGCGTCACTTGGTTCGAAATTTGGTTCACCGGATTCGCTTGAGTAATCTGAACTTGTAGCCTTGGGCACGCGTTCCGGAAATGACTTGGATCACCGCAGTTAAAGCACGATCTGGGTCGTGGTTTTGGTAAGTTGGCTGTGGGTTCTGCGGGTAGGCTGGTGGTGTTGGCGCAATCGGATTGGAGGGAGGGGTTCTACAGTACTCAACGGAGTGACCTACGCGGCCACATCGGTTACATTGTCGACACGGGACTTGAGGTGGGTGATGAAGTCTACAGGTTGGGCAAAAGGGTTGGTTTCCTGTGTAAGGTTTCTTAGTTGGCGGGGGCAGGAAGTGCTGGATTGGTTAAGGCATAGTTGTGGACTACAGGAGGTGCTGGGTAGGTTGACAGTGGGTTAGGCGCGTAAACTGGTTGATAAATTGGTTGCTGGACAATGGGCGGGTTGGTAAGCGCATAGGCTTGTCTGCGCCTACGTTTCTGGTTATGGTTTGAGGGTTCTGGTTTGGTTTCTGTTGGTTCAGGGACAGTCTTGGTGGGTTTGGTCTTCTCAGTTCCCCGCAGGAACAGGGTTCCTGCTCTGACATGGTTGTCGCTGAGCACAGCGGCCAATTCGATGGCGTCAGAGAGGGTTACTGGGTTTCTGGCCCATACAGAATCTTGAATTTCCATGGGGAGACCCCCAAGAAATTTCTCGATGGCTCGGCGGGAAGGGGTAACAAGGTGAGGGACCAGTAAGCTTAGCTCGTGGAAGCGCGTCGCGTACTCGCGCGCTTCACCGCTGTATTGCTTCAAGTTCCAGAATTCTTCCTCCAGGCGCTTAACTTCGTTGGGAGGGCAGAATTCTCGCGTAAGAATTTCCTTGAATTCCTCCCACGTCATGCTAGAAGCAGCCTCTGCGCCACGCGCATGAGCTACTCCATTCCACCATGTAAGCGCTCTGGATTCCAGGACACTGGAAGCATATAGGGTTCGTCTTTCTGAGGGGCATTGGGTATGGAGGAAAGTGTTTTCAATCTTTTCGAGCCATTGGAGCATCACGGTGGCTCCTTCAAGACCTGTGAACTTTGGAGGGTTACCCGCATTAAAGGACTTAATGTTATAACTGGTGGTGTTGGTATTGTTTTGGCTCAAAGCTTGGGCTATTGCGGCGGCCATTTCCTGGGAACGTTGCTGTCTACGCATGCGCGAGGCTTCTCTTCTCTGAAATCGGCGAGATAGCGGAGGCATTCTATAAAAGTTTTAATTTTAGTTAATATCTTGGTTTTAGCGCAAAGTTTTAATCTTATAAAGCTTGGTTTCACGGAGTTAGATACTATCAAAAGTTAAAGTAAAATAAATGATCCTAAATGCAGACTTAATAAAGGTAACAAATTCGAATCAAGAATCGACAATTCATGTATCACCATGACTTTCCGAATTCCCAATTTAAAATATACGAGCAAACGAGTATTGGGGATTGACGATTCATGTATCACCATGACTTTTCAATCCTCAATATAAAACATACAAGAAAATGAGTATTGGAGGTTGACAATTCATGTATCACCATGACTTTTCAAGTCTCCAACCTCAGAACATAATCGTAAATGGAAATTGAAAATCAACTATTCATGTATCACCATGACTTTTCGGATTTTCAATCCCAACAAACGAATATGTAAGTAAAATCAATAAAAATCGAAATTCACAAAAATCGAAATATCGCGGAATAAAATCATATACTGCGCAAGTGCGAGCATATTCATAAATAACGAGTAATTAACAATAAGCGCGCAAACATGAGATTTCTCTCATGCGCGAGAAGGGACTCTTAGGTATTCTAGGCCGTTACGTCTAACCACCTATCCTAAAGTCAACGAGCTCTGATACCAATCTGTAACACCCCGACCAAAGGCGGATTATACATCGGGGCGCCACATATTGCTTCATTACTCGCGACACTATTGGTGTCAATATTTATTAATACACATTTTATCGCGCACGCGCAGCGGGGAAAATAAAGAACATAAATCAAACATAAATCAATATATTATAAATTATAACATTCAAACAACATGAACTTGTCTTGATACATTTTAATTCTAGGTCCAAAAGTAAAAACGTCCTACGTGTCCACAAGCTCCAAAACAGCTACTGCAAACCTGAACATGTGTTAAAATAAACGTCAAACACTTGCGTGTTGGTGAGAAATCAAGTTTAATACAATACATAGATAATCATAAATCTGCGCGCAACACGTGTATGTCTAGAGTTTAACAAGGGTGTAATCAGATTGTGATCAAGCCTAAGATAGTTCATAGATCATAGTTCAATCCATGCTCCCAATTGAGCATAAAAACGAGAAAACATCTGTGCAAGTGTAAACAAAGAAAACCGTAAACGATAGGTCTCCCGTGTTCAACTAATGGTACCAACGGAACTGCGGAATAGGCCGAACAAAGCGGTTAATGATACACACATACAAATAAACAGCCAAGTAAACGTCCTCAACACATGGGATACTGCGCGACTAAAGTTCATAAACAGTTTTAAGACTCAAGTTTTGTACAAACACATGAACATCCCAAAACATTTAAAAGCAAAAAGGGATTAGGTACGAGATTACTCACATGATAAACGATGCGGTGATAGATAAAGCAAGAACCAACTTTAAACAAGCACAAGTTAACCTATAAATAAGATTATTGTTTCAATGATTTGTTTTAAGTCTTGATTATAAGTTAGCATAATTAATAAGTAAATTATAATATATATTACCGGAAAAGCAGGAAGAACAAGGAGGAAGACGGAGGCAGAGAGGAAGACGGCAGAGAGAGCAAGGAGCAAGAGAACAGGAGAGATTAAGTGTTTTGTGTGTGATGTGTTATGAAGTATTATTATTATTTATAGAAAAACCCTAGGAGACATAATCCCTAGAAAAGGGGAAAAGATCTCAAAAAGCAAAAGATTCCAAAAGCAAAAGATATCAAAAGATATGGCAGCTGCAGGGGGCAAGATAAAGCTGACAGGGAACAGTAACAGGCATGGCGGGTCAGATAAAGGTACTGGTCAAGCATGGCAAAAGCAGATCTCAAAAGATAATGTCAGTCACTTTTTCTACCAACCAATGGGGGTTGGTACGCATGCTGCGCCGAAAGTAACTATTCAGACATTAGATAGGTTAGGTCAACAGCACAGAAGATAAGACAACACAAAAGCAAACGGCTAGATTTAAACAGAAGATACAAGGGTTAAGCGCGGGAAGGCTGAGTGCGCGAGCGCGAAGGCTGGCACAACAATCCTTAGCGCACTGCGGGAAGAATCACAAATCCTTAGCGTGCTGCGTGAAGAACAAGAATTCTAAGCGCATCGCGGGAAGAACATACATTCTTAGCGCATTGCGGGAAGAACATGCATTCTTAGCGCGCTGCGAGAAGAGTTCTCTTCACGCATCGCAGGAACAAGATGTCTTCACGCAGGCTTCCATGTAAGGAGTCTGGCGCGTGGAGCTGCAGACATCCTTAGGCGGGAAGAACCAAAGGACAAGCAAAGAGAAGAGGGAAACAAAGCGTAAGGGTGGGACGGCGACAAAGAGGGAAAAGAAGGCGGAAAGAGAGAAGGAAGAGGGACGGGACGGCGGAAAGAAAGAGAGAGAAAGAGGCGGGAAGGAAAATATATATTATTATTAAAAGTAAAATATAAGTATAAATATATAATAAATCATAAAAGAAAGAGATCGGGTCAGAGAAACGGGTACCTGGGTCGGGTCGGATCGGGCAGATGTCACAGATGAGGTGTCAAAGTTTACCCTTGACTGCCAAATGCCTAGCTTCCGCTTTTTGTTTAATCGGGCGGCGAGAACGTTGTCTTCTCTTGTTTTCTGGGTGTAGAGGTTTGTGCTCTGTGGGAGATCTCTACCCAGTTGCTTCTCCGTTTCCGCAAAGCGTTTAGCTGCTGTCATGATGGCATCCCATGTGGATGGCATGCCATCTTTACCCGTTAAGGTGCGGATGAGCTCTGGGTCGTTTGCGCCCTAAATAAAAGCAGCGCGAACAAGATCTTCGCTAATGTTACCCAGACTTAGCTTCTTCGAGTTGAAGCGAGTTATGAAGTCTAGCAAAGATTCATCTTTTTCTCGAATGCATTTGAGGATTGTCCATTGCTCCTCGGTATACTTTCTTTGCTGGCTGAAGTGTTGGCTAAACTTCTGTTGGAAGTCAGCCCAGTCGTAGATGTGGTTGACCGGTAGACGATCGAACCACGCTCTAGCAGCCCCGACCAGTGTCATTTGGAACATGTAACACCATGTAGGTTCCGTCCAACTACTGACGGTTGCCCCCGCTATGAATCTGTTCAAATGATCATCTGGGTCGGATATACCATCATATGTGCCTATGCTGGACATTTGTTTGGCACTTTTAGGGGCGATTGCTTCCGCAATGTCCCTTGCAAATTTGGACGTTCCCGCATTTGCAACGTTTGGTCTGAATGTTTTGGAGAAGTCTCGTGGACTTCCACCTGTGCTTTTTGGTTTGAAGGCTTGTCCAAAATGCCTTCTCGGTTGGGAATCCGTTTCCTTACGCTTCCCTTTTGCCCTATGGCGAGGGTTCGCGTCGGAGTCGGATTCCTCCGAGTCATCGAAGTAATCTTCGAATTCGTCAGCCTGTTGGACGGAACGCAAGCGTTCGTCCAACTCAGCTTGGAATTCCCTCTGGCGTGCCTCCGCCCATGCCTTAACTTCATCGAGTGTTTGGCGGGGGAGTCTTGTTCGTTTCTCTAACTGGGTATCGGTGATTCCCAGTGAGCGATTATTTACTGCACTTGCCCCAGCTTGGGTAACTGGGGTAGTGTTCGTAAAATTTACTTCACTTGCCCCGGCTTGGGTAGCCGGGGTAGTGTTTGTAAAAACTGTGTTGCCGGTATCCCCCCCCCCCCCCCGTAGCTGGGGTTGTGGTTACCGGAGTTTCTTTAACCATCTTAGAAGTTTGAAAAAACTGGAGAAAAATAAAGTTCTAGCTTTATGCACGGATGGCGCCAATGAAGAAACACTAACCAGACCCCGGGCGGATTACTGGTAACCTGGGGGTTAGATAGATGTTTCCGACGAGGGGTTAGACCCTGAGAAGATGGTTCTTCTGATAACCTGCAAAACAGACACCGTGAGCTTGTCACTGAGAAAGGGGGGGGTTCCTCCTTGTGACCACCCTCCGGCGTGAGAATCAGACTAGATTGCTCTTTAAATATAAGTGTATATTAAGAGATTGCTAGAGCAGATATCAGGTATAATATGATGATACAAGATAAGATATAATGGTCATACCATTTGTGGTATTTATAGCCGAAGGTAGGTTTCCAAGGAGGTGTGGCCGGCTGCAACAGTGTTCATGTTCCACCAACAGTAGCCTACGCACGTGCCCTGCTGGTAGTTGGTGGGTAGGTAGCGGCTGATAGAGAGCAGGCCTGCTGTATACTATTCCTTTTCCACCAACTGCCGGCTACGCACGTGGTATGACAAAAGTTGGTGAGTAGGCAGCGGCTAATAGTGACATACAGTGTAGGAGCATGCTGCTCGCCATACTGTTGTCCATAAGCTGTCGTATCTTTAGTCAGATCTTTTTCCCATACCTCGTCAGGTACAGTACAGAAGATCTTCCCGTATCGTACGGACTGGCTTATTTGGGCGGGAGTATTCCCCCTCCCGCCCTTGTGCGGGATTGTTCCCGGCTTTGCTCATTCCTTCAGGTGACACTGAGTGATTGAGAGCTAAGTGCCTTGTGCGTGTAGCCTTGCTGCGCGGGTGGCCTTCCCTGATGGCTTGTATCCGAGGCTGCGGGGACAGGCGGAGTCCTTCACCATTGGGAGGCATTTCCTGCGGGACCAGCTTGCGTACTGCGCGTAAGGACGTCACGTCTCTGAGCATGGTTGGTCCTGCGGATCCAGTTGGTTTCTGCGCAGACGTTCCTCTTCAAGGTGAGTCTTGCGGGTCCAACTGGGCTCTGCTGGGACCTACCTCTTCACCAGTACTATGTTTAAATATCAAAAAATATAATTTGGTCTACCTTGAGAAAAGCAAGTGAGCCATGGGTATTTGAATAAGCCAACTTTAGAACCATCAACTTCAAAAGAAACATAAGCAGATGCAACAAACTCTTTTTTAGCACTCCATTCCATTGTAAGAACCCATCTTAAATTAGCTAAACAATTTCCAGATTTGAAAACATATTATATCAATAATTAAACAGATAATTTGAATGCGGGCCGAGGAACACTAACTGTGCCACTCCATGTAAGATCATATTCTCAGTATACACAAGCAACTTAATCCCATCTTCTAGAAGGTTTGGGTGAGTAGCCATTTATGTCGTATAGAAAAAGACGTTCACGTGAGAAATTTCATCCTGCCAAGCAATCTGCAATGTAATCAGTTTCAAAATGGATATTAATCACAAATTTTCGGTTTTGAGTTCAAACCAAACCAAAAAACCAAAGATTCGGTTTTTGAGTTTTTGGAAAGCATTCAGTTTCAATTTGAAACTGATACTGATATATGATGTGTTACCACCTTATGCAACATTTTAGACTTTTCCTAATAAAATTTCAGAATTACTCTTTATGTCCGAGAACTATGTGACCCGTTTTCTGCCTAACAAACTATAAATTTCTGATTAAAACAAACATGTGAACGTTTTATAAATGAACCAAATCTTATTTTGCATTAACCCGAATAAGCCCCAAAACAACAATTACCAGATTACACACTTTTACCAACTGGTTTGCCTTCACTTTATTTTTTAAAATGCTAGGATGAACAAATTGAATTTTCTAATAATGTGTACGATATAGTAAGATTGAACATATGCCAAGATTGGAGAAAAAATTCAATTGAGGTCATAAAAAATGTTGCAACCATTTTTTATAAAGCTAAATTTAGTGACCCGGATACATTTTAGCATACTCGGGGTCCTAA
The DNA here is from genome assembly GCF_021521415.1 of Bidens hawaiensis. NCBI lineage: Eukaryota > Viridiplantae > Streptophyta > Magnoliopsida > Asterales > Asteraceae > Bidens > Bidens hawaiensis. Next base: position 18,040 of record NW_027504154.1, on the reverse strand, counting down.
AAACCAAGAATCTGTTCTCTGAAAAAGAAACAAATACATGACTCGTTTCGACCTGTTTCCAAATTTATCAAAACCCGTTCTGACAAAAATGACTCGTTTGGACCTGTGCCAAATGCCATTTTCGTTGACAATTGTAATCACGGCTGTCAGTACTTTAAGCTTTGGAAAAGAGAATCAATAGTACTTGATAGTTTTGGTATAAATTCGATATTTTTACCAATATAGTTTTCTGGCCCAAATATTTCAAGCCAAAAATGGTAAAACTGGAAATGCAATCAGAAAACCAAACGTTTTTCAAAACTCCAAATTCCAATTTTTCGGTTTTTGGTTATGTTTTAGCTTAAGGGGTGTTTGGGTGAGCTTCTAAAACTTGCTTATTTGTTTTTTGAAAAGCAAAGGTATTTGACAAAGCTCCTCAAAAAGCTTTAGATTAGAGCTTTTCAAAAGTGGTTTTTGCTTATCAAAAAGCAAATAAGCAAATTTAAAAGCTTATCCTAACACCCCCATAAAACTGACTAACTCACGCCACACCCCTAGAAAATAATAATATATAGATTCTTATAACAAAACAATTGCATCAAGTTAAGTGGTGCTCAAATATACTAACCTTAATATTTGCCATCATAAACTTCAACCGATCAAAATCGGTACATGAAACTCTCTTCTATCAACAACTAAAACTCCTTCCTCACGAGTTGCTTTCCCACTTGTTCTTATCTTCAAATCAGAAAAATATAATCATCCCACAAACATAAACTAAGTTGTACCATTTCACACTCTCCATACCATCATTCTCCATTGCAACAATAAAAGTCTTCTTATTTGGAACTCGTTTGACGCTGAATTTGATGTCAGTTGGTGTTAGCCTCTTGGTTTCCATTTGACCTCTCACTAATCAGGGAATTAATAAGAACCTACATTTACAAAACATATTCTTACATAAATTAGATATAATAAAAAACAATGAGGTTTTAAACCGGCTAAAACAGTATTGAAACTATATTATTTGAAACTCACGTCAAACTATTTAAATCACAATAACTAATTAATTAAGTTGCCACCAATGTGTGTCCATTTAGTATAACAATCAGATTGTAGCAAATGAGTGAGGTTCTGTATATTACCATTTTTAGTCGTGCAAACCTGATGCAGCGAGCTGAGGAGGCATAGAACTGTCCCAGATTCAAACAAATCTACCTAAAAAATTACAGACGAAATTTAAATAAAATAAACGGTAGATTAGACATAAAATTATTTAACATAATATGATTCAAGTAAAGTATAATATCAAATATACAAAACAGAAACCTTATGAGCAGGTATTTAAATAAGTAATAACTACCAACATAAAGATCTTTGACTTGAAACCGGTAGTTCCAATTCCAATATGAAGGAACAAAGAAATTGGTGCCAAGCACTCAATATTACTCTCCTAAAAACATGATTTTTAAATTTTAAAAAGCAAATCAATATACTAAGAAAAAAAAAACAGATGTTGTGTATTCATATAATACGTGATTAACTAAAAAAAACATCATGTAAGAGATCCTTTCAGCCAAATTGTCATGCGCAGACAATTTACGACATGCAAATACGTATGTCATTGAAAAAGTGTCATATTTTTCAAAATTTAAAAGATTTACGACACTTATTTTTGTGTGTCATCCATTTAGTGTCACAAGTTTCAAAGATCGTGCATTATGTTGGTACACTATTACTTCTGTTTTGTACTTTGGTGGTCTCCCCTTCTCTTCTTCATCATTCTTCTGTTTTCCGCATCTTGAAATTTAACTTCAACCCCCATTCAAGTCCAATATCGCCTCTCTGACCGCCAATCTCCCCGGCTGCTTCATATTCGAAGCCTTAATCGATAAACTCTTCTGCGATTATCCGTTTTATTTAGCTTCGTCTTGCCCTAATCCAGATCTGATCGAGCTTCTTCTTGCCCTAATTGTTTATTTTTTTATTGTGTTTATGATTTAGGGTTTTCCGGCCTAACATCCAAATCTGATTATTGCAGTCATCTCTTGAAGGCGATGGTCGATTAGGGGAGACGCTGCTTGCTTAATCTTTTCCTATCCCAGTTTCTTCGATAGGTAATGTTGTAATGTAAGGTCCTTTATAGAGCTTAAGCATAACAAATGGATCAATGGCATTCACACATTGTGAATTAACTTAGTTAACTACTCTACTTAGAGCCTTCTCTCACCGTAAAGTCACGGCCAGTGTTCCTGCATGCCACTCTCCCCTTCCCGCTCCTATGGCTCATTCACAAAGTTTTCATCAAATCAAGATAGTCATCCAAAAGCGGCGTTGAAATTATGGTATGGAAGGTCTTGATTGGTGTTCCCGTGTGGTCTCGGACGCCACCTTAGCTCTGACCCCGCTCCCTAATTCGTCGACACCATTGATAATCCTTAACGACTTGGGCCTAAATGGTCTTGGTTATAAAGTGGATTGCTGTAAGACAATCAACTACTTTACGAAACACCGATAGCCTTGTGCAATGGTGCAAGCATGAACCTTTTATATAAGCATTGACAAGTTTGGGTTTATAGATGCCTATCAAGAGGGATTTGTTTTCGGGTTGGCCTTATGAACTTTTTTTACGGAGTTGAGTCACGTTATCAAACGTTTTACCGGATTAAGTTGTTCACCATAATATTTTGGATTTTTTAAGTGTAGATGTAAGGTTTTAGTATTGGGTTTGTAATTCAAAGAAATTTATATAGTTCATTTTTTCATATTGCCTAACAACTAACAAATTAAAACATAGAAACTAAGCATAGCAATCTAAATATTCAAGTAATTTCAATACATGAAGGAATCAAACAATTTAATTATTTAAGCAAGTTTCATTCAATCTAACATGGCAAATAACAAATTTTAAACCATCAAATAAGCAACATTTATGTAAGCAAACTATGGCACTCCTATAATCAGAAAAAGTAAAATAGAGAATATTTGTTAATTTAAACGCTATTAATATTTTGTTCATTTGTTTTTTACTAAGTAGAATTTGTAAGTTACGAACTTGAAATTAATCTTTTTGTTTCAACGGACAGAAAATTTTCATGGGTATCAGTATCAAAAGTTCTTATGTGTAGCTCTAGTTTTAATTATATATTACTTATAAAAAAAATCAAGGGGTGGAAGCAACACCACGCCACCCTACTAGGCCTAGCAATGATCTCGCGTTTTATGCAAAACAAAACACGTAGTGGTTAACTGCGTTATCATATAAGAGGCCGAATCAAGACAAGATTGATTAAATTGTCTTAGGGTAACACCAAACAGCATCTTGCACATGTTTAAACTTAAGTAATTCATTCCTTTGTACAATGATTTACACCTGTACGGTTCAATTTCGTTAATTCAAAAGATATAATATTGTTGTGGGTGTATCGAGTAAACCCATGATTTGCCAATCCAATTAATATTCCTATTTGTATTTGGGCCAATAAATGTTGGGCTTTTGTTTGGTGTTTAATTAGTTTAAAAAAAAGCCCATATTACAGCCCAAGTGAGATTTGTGGACTGGTGGTTGTAGACTTGTAGTTGCTTATTTTCATCAATGTAATAAAACCAGAATCTGATTATAGTAATTTTGTATTTGATAGTTAAATATGAATTTCATGTGTGTACAAATTATAAACAGTATTTATAGTCTAATTAATAGTGAGAAGATAAAAACGCATATGTCTACTAGGGTGTTTACAGTTTAATTACTCCCGTTTTGACGAAAACTTTATACCCAACCACTAAACAAGGTTTCGGAAAATGACAAGCCGAACCAAACTTGTCGTGTTTTGTGGGTAGGGCGGAGTGCCTGGTTTGGGCAGTTTGACAATTAGATGGTTTGATTTTGACGGTTTGAAGCAGTCGTTGTAAATATAATTGTTCCCTTTCATCATTAGTTTTATTTTAATGATAAAATTGAAAATGATATGTATACATAAGTGTGTATTCCATGCTAAATTGGCGGTTTGGTTGGCATGATTGGTTCATGCTTCAAACCGTAGATCGAACCGTTAAACTTCCAAGCCATCAAAAAAACAGTTGTAAACTTAATCATAAATCTCAAACTAGCCAAGGTAGCCGAGTTTAGAGATGGCCAAAAAAACCGGTTGGGGAACCGGTTTACCGGTTTAAACCGGAAACCGGTTTTTACGAAAACCGGTTTTTTAAAAACCGGTTTACAAACCGCCGGTTCGTCTTTCGGTTACAAGTTCTAGATCCAAAACCGGTTAACGAACCGGTTAATGGAAAAACCGGTTTTTTTTATTAACCGGTTATGGAAAAACCGGTTAACCGGTTTATAAAAAAACCGGTTTTTGACCGTTGTGGAAAAACCGGTTAAAAACCGGTTTTTGAACGTTGTATAACGGCTATATGCCCGTTTTTTTTGTTTTTGGACCGTTTTTTTGTTTTTGGACCGTTTTTATTAAAAAAACCGGTTAATAAAAAAACCGGTTTATTAACCGGTTCTAACCGGTTTCTAAACCGGTCCTAACCGATTAGACCGGTTAGGGTTTTGACAGCAAAAAACCGGTTATTAACCGGTCCGGTTATTAACCGAACCGGTTTTTTTCCGGGCCAAAAAAAACCGGTCCGGTTAATAACCGAACCGGTTTTTTTAAAAAAACCGGTTTGTGCACCTCTAGCCGAGTTCACTCGATTTAAGTGGTTCTTTCAGTTTAAATTATTTTTGAACATTCTTAGTCAACAATACAAAAGAGATAAAAATAAATAAATAAAAAATCCGACCACTACATATGGCTAGATATAACAAAACAAAGCTGTCATTACAATTAACCATTACCGAAAATATATTTACCAAGGTAAAACCGTAAAATAAAAAATCAAATTAGACATATAATTTAAGGTGAGTAACCTTTTGTAGAAAAATATATATATAGTTAATCAAACTTTAAGTTGCAAAAAGAGAATGATTCCCCTAGAAATCTAACTAATAGATACGAAAAACATTTTTTAAGTTAAATATAGTCAATGATACCAAATCAATGTCGTTGACCAATAAAATTCAGAAATGTGTGTGAGAGTAGGTATCATGCTTGGGTTTTTTTTTTAATTAAATGTCGTTAATTTTTAAAATCTTTGACTTCAAATTCATCCCACCTAGTCATCCATATCCCATATAATATATATCACCCACCGTCTTTTTGTTTATTGTCACACTATTTTGAAACACTTTAATATATTATTAGAATGTTACATGTATTATTAGGATACGTGTAGTAGATAGGCTACAAATTTGACGAACTGCGACACGTAGTGTTCAGTCAGCAAAGGACAGAAATTTGTTTTTGGTGTGTAATGGTGTTGTAGACTAATATATATATATATATATATATAAAAGGGTTCAAATAAGAATAAGTAGTTTTCTAGGAATTGTAAGAACCAACAAATTTTTGACATTTGGCATTACAAATGATGGTGAAAGAACAATTCTAGGAAACTATGTCGGTTATTGGTAATTCTAAATCCCAACCATTGATTAACATGATCCAACGGCTATGATTTATTCATATTCTTCCTAGAAAACTACTTATTTTTAGGATAACACTCCCCTATATATATACATATATATATATATAAAAGGGTTCAAATAAGAATAAGTAGTTTTCTAGGAATTGTAAGAACCAACAAATTTTTGACATTTGGCATTACAAATGATGGTGAAAGAACAATTCTAGGAAACTATGTCGGTTATTGGTAATTCTAAATCCCAACCATTGATTAACATGATCCAACGGCTATGATTTATTCATATTCTTCCTAGAAAACTACTTATTTTTAGGATAACACTCCCCTATATATATACATATATATTTATATATACATATACACACACGCCACAAACAAACATATATAATACCCCCCCCCCAATTTTGCCCAGGGGCGGTGTTGTAGCCCATGTCGCCCACAATTCGCCCAAAGATTTTGTCCACTACGGGCAGTCTTATAAACAAAACTATTCGGATTATTTTGGATGGGATTCATTACATCAAGGTAAATAGTTAAAGTTATAATCGTAGATCTACATATTTATATACGTATATAAATAAGCACTTGAATCATATTAACGATATACGACTATATACACTTAAATGTTTCACTTTTCTTTTGATTTTTTCAATTGGATTCGACGAAATTAACACTTCTATACTTTCGTAAGTTATTGTACTTGTGACTAGAGGTGCATAAACCGGTTTAAAACTCTAAACCGGTTGGGGTTGAAACCGGTTCGGTTTAGTCAACAAAAGTCAAAACCGATTTAAGATCGGTTTCGATTCGGGTTGAAACCAGTTTTATGACCAGGTTGTAATCGGTTTCGGTTCGGGTTTTGACCGGTTTTGGCCGGTTTCGGTTTGGTTAGTCGGTTTAAAACCGGTTTTGGTGGAGAATTACAAACCGGTTCCCAACAATTTCAATCGGTTACAAACCGGTTTCTATATAATAGGTTTTAAACCGGTTCGGTTCGGTTTCGGTTTGATTAACCGGTTTATTTACCCACCTCTACTTGTGACTATATTTTGAAAGCAAGAGAATCGTCTTAAACATAAATAGTATATTTCTATGCATGGTTGATCAAGTTGTTTTTATCACTATAGAGTATATAGAGTAGATTTGGTTGATATATAAGATATGAAGGTAGTTCTAATGATCTATTTATAATTAAAAGGTTACATATTTTGATGGTGAGATCTTAAAATAAACCTTGAAAGTCATTTATGGCACAACAAATGAATCATATATCAAAAGGCCTAGCCGTACCAAGTGGATGGAAAAGAGTAGACTTTGAATTTTCTAAGGTCAACCGTAGTGGGTGGGAATTTCCGACAGTGAAGAGCGAGCACTCCCCCCCTTGAAATGTGGGGCGATTGGGGGGGGGGGGCAATCTATTTGTCGTCGGCTTCCCTTTTCTTTTTATTATTATTACTATATTTGTTTGTGTTATATATATGTGTGTGTGTATTGGGCCATAACACCATTACATCCTAAAAAACAAAAACCCACAATTTGCTGACTGGGCGTCACATGACGTAAAACGCCATTTTTCAGGCCCGGCTCCGAGAACGGTTAAAAACTTTTGGGCCGAAGGCGAAATTTTTTTTGGGTCTTAATAAAAATAGGTATCTTGTTGGGTTTAAACAATTTAATTTTTAAATAAGCCTTAAATTTTTGTGCCTTATGATTTGGTTGTGTAAAAAAACTCTTTTTTATATAAAATAAGGTTAAAATGTCTCAAGTGAGATTAGAACCCACAACCTTTCGGTTGAAACCCACACCCATTTGCCACCGAACCAAGCTAGTGATTTTGTAATTATGTTTAAACATTATATATACATATCGTGTTTCACATATATATATATATATATATATATATATATATAATTTCTTTTAAAAAAAATCCGGGCCTATCGGGGTGTTGGGCCGGGGTCCGTCAACCACCCGGCCCTCCCTTATAGCCGACACTGTCATTTTTTGTAGCCCCTCCACTACACATAGCCTAAGTAAGGGTTCACTTCACAAGGTCCTAAAAACATGTAATTTGAGAGTTGAGAACGTCTGAGTTGTTGTTTAAACATGTAAGAAGAAAATAAGGTTGTGTTGTGCAAGGGTGAAGTGCGGCATGAAGCCCGCCACGTAGGCACGTTAGTCAAAGAAGACACACAGGGCGCAAGTGGCACAAAGGGCATAGGTGTGATGGGGATCGTGGACGCATGGGTGAGGTTTGATTTTTTTAAATCATTAATCTATACTATATATAATACATCAAACAAGAGCAAATTAAGACACTCATTTTTAAGTAATTAAAACACTTAAAGCATGAAGTACATGTGTAATTAAGGGTAAACTTGTCTTTTAAACACAATTCACTCAACTTACAAGTTTTCCCCTTCATCTTTAACCATATTATGTTTTTAGTTTCAACTTTAAACCAACTTCTCACCCATGATTTTTAAACGACAATAAGTTTTTCATACGTTAATATTTTTGTAAAAATATTGCACATTAAAAAGGAGTATTTTATTCTCTTTAATTTGTATATAATATTATTATATTTTTTTCAATTGAAAAAAGTAATATGTTACGTAGGGGTGTTCAATGCCGGTTTTGATTGTTTTTAAACGAAAACTAAACTATTAAAAATTGAAACCAAACTGTTATTAACGGTCTGGTTATGGTTTGGTTTAAGAGTTTAAGCTTTGATAATAAAATTTGCTTAAAATGATTATTAATATAATCGTATCATCAATTCCAACTAAGTCAAAATATAATACTTGAAAGGATAAATAAAGTAAAAAAAAAAATGACTGATAGTAAACAACCCAACCGATGACCAGTTTAAACAGTTTCTAGATTTTAAACCGAACCATGAACACTCATAATTGTTACGTGATTAATAGATTCCGCGTTCAAAGACCCGCTGCATCGCGCGAGCACTTGTCTAGTTAATAATAGAAACCGTCCGTTTATCTTCATCTCATCCATAATCATATTTTATATATATTACATGGCAACACAAGTACTTCTTTTTTCATAGTTCACAATAGCACAATGGATAGGCTTCGGAAAAAGTGCACAATAGAGTAGTAAAAGTCGTGACGCTTATGCTGGGCGGTATACGCTAGTAAGTATCCTCCTCTGGTTCTACGTGTCAGCCCCTTCATTCAAATAAGACTAGTGAACACCCTCCTCCTCACCCCTCCTCATTTCAGTAGTGAAATGAGCCCATCAATGGGGGTCACGCGGATCGGTAAGCCGGTCAAATACTTTTCCTCTTTTCAATTCCTTATAATATTAAAAATTGGAAAGCTGAAGAATAATGGGAAATGAGGAGAATGATCGATGCCCCTGATTGAAGGGCAAGGTTAAATAATGTCGGAAAATCTGACGTAGTGCTCACGTGACGAATAAAAAGAATGACTCAGATGAGTCGTACCCTTAGGTCTTAGCCTTTGATCCAACTTGGAGGGGAAGGCATCCAAAGCCTATAAAAATTACTTGAACTGAGCAAAATAATTTGTGATAAATTTTATAAAGGATAATGAAATTGATGCCAGAAAATGGATATTCTAATATTTTTTAACAGTTAACAAATCCTATAAATAGATTATTGGTTAAATTAATTACAACGAGATACACTCATCTTTCTATCCGAGAAAAACCATCACCTAAGGTCAATGCCCGCATAGTCTCACATCGTCATCTTGGTGCGGTGAGATAAAACTCGTTTAGTGAAAGTCACCTACTCGAATAATCTCTCATCATCACCCTAGTGCATCTGAAACTAAATGTCGGGGTAGGAATCAAACCTTAGCTACATTAAACATCAAATATCTACCTTACCACTCAACCACAAGCTCATTGGCAAATGAATATTATAAATAACATAAATCAGGCTTGAAGAGTTAACCACTATCATTTTCATTTTGGTGGGGTGGTAAGACGGTTAAGGTATAAGATAAGAGGGCATGGATAAAAATGATGAAATGCTGAATAAAATCCATTCTCTAATCTCTCAAAGTACGAATTTCGAGACTAAATGTTGGGGTAGGAATCAAACCTTAGTTACGTTAAACATCAAATTTCTGCCTTACCACTCAACCACAAGCTCATTGGCAAATGAATATTATTAATAAAAGAAATCAGGTTTGAAGAGTTAACCACTATCATTTTCTTTTTGGTGGGATGATAAGACGGTTAAGGTATAAGATAAGAGGGCATGGATACAAATGATGAAATGCTAAGAAGTACGAATTTCTTTATACCAAGGGAGTTAATTAAAATAAAAGTAATAGATCATGCATGAGCTAGCTATAAACAAATTAAACTTTTTCCATTAAGCTACAAAGTTATAAAAATAAAACTATATAAGATCCATATTATATATGTGCTAACTTTTATACTCTATAATCTCTTATAATGTAGACAATACATATAACTCATAAATAATTTGATAGAAATAAAAACTGATATACCAAATGGCTTTGGTCTAGCGGTACCAAGAATTTATATGAAAATTTGCATTTTTGAGAGATGATGGTTCAAATCTCGTGATTGTAATATCTAACTTAGAAGTATAGTATTTGTATAGTATGTGTGAGTTGTTTAAAAATAACAATAAAAATAGATATTAATATATACATATAAGTATATAACTCGTAAAATAATTACACTAGAATAAACTAATACAATATGAACATTTTAATAATGGTTTACCCTAATGGTAATTATGAATAAAGTAAACATAATGAGTTTGGGCCAATTAAATTTCTCTTTAATTATAAGCTATCATCAATAATTTCTTTAGCATGTTAGTTACATTATTACTATATATTGATGGTTGTTAATCATGTTGTACAATTATGATACATTCGTTTCTATGAAGCTACTGTGATTGTGACTACTCTAAACGTGTATTATTCTCAACTTCAAAATTATGTCCATGCTTTGACAAGCATACATTTAAAGGAGGAAAAAAAGAAGAAAAAAAAAAGACTTAGGAATCAAATTTAAATTCCTCAATACTTCCAACCCCAGTCTTTTTTGGTACTTTTACTGTTTTGTTCAAGACAATTTCTTAACAATGATGACCTTGAGACAACAAAAGAAGAAGAGTAAACTGCTGCTTACGTTCCCGTGGTTTGTTTAAATCTGTGGTTTTAGTCTAATAGTTTCAAATATGTGATTCTCGTTCTTGTGGTTTCATTTTACTTGCAATTAAACCCGTCACCACTAACCTCGTTAAGTCTGGTCGTTAAACCCATCAGTGTGCCCCTTACGTGAGCGGCAGTTTTGTATTTTTTCTCCTCAAATAAACCCCGATCCTAATTCGCAAGCCCCCTATCGTGAGGGTTGAGGTGCATTTGAGGAAAAAAAGGACAAAATTGCCCCTCACGTGAGGGGCACGCTGATGGGTTTAACGATCAGACTTAACGGAGTTAGTGGGATTGGGTTTAATTGCACGTGACATGAAACCACGGGGACGAAAATCGCATATTTGAAACTATTGACTAAAACCTCTGATTTAGACAAACTCGAGAAACGAAAACAACATTTTACTTAAAAAAAGAATCTAAAGTAACATTTAAGGGGTAAATTCCCATTTTCACTTAATTAATTAATAAAAAAAACATGGTAAATATAAATTGATGAAAATCTACAAACCAATGTAAATGAATGTTAGTGAACCAAAGTGGACTTTGAGTGTTGGACAAATTAGACAACGTTTATGTGTTTAACCATCATTGATCTCTTTCTTTGCTACCATGGTGGTTAAGGCATATTAAGATGTATATAAATCTCGGAGATGCGGTTCGAATATATGGAAAAGGTCAAGCAAACTCAACCATTTCTAAATAAGCAACAAACTTGACATATACCATAGGCACAAGCGGCTATGAAGTGACACCATTCGTTATATGATCTTCTAATAAGTTGATACTGTTTTACAACCCTACTCGCATGTTAATCTTATGAACCAACGCGAACAAAATGTGACACACAAGTGGTTATTCATGTACACATTATTTTTAGTCTTACACTATCGAAATAAAGAGAGAGATGCAATGAAAGTAGATAGCAAGCGTCGTTGCACGCAACCGATCATGTATCTCATGGCTATAGGCGTAGTTAATATGTAATAATCATCACTATATAGTCATTGATATATCACACTTCTATGATCTTTTTTTAACCAAACAACTCACATGACTAGGAGGTTAAAAGGTTGGTTTGGTTCATTGGTTGTGTCCCATCCGAGCTTGTAGCTTAGTCTAGGTATATTAAAGTGTCCACATAGTCTATCTAGCTATTATTGTTTGCGTAAATGTTAAGGATAATTAGGACCATTAAAAACAATGATGAGCATATGCATGTCTTCATGAACGACAACTTAGTTTTGTCCCACATATTACAAGTTACTAGCTACGTGCCCGCGCGATGCGGCGTGGTATGCATGCAAACATGTCATACCGTTATCGTATGTGCGTGGCTTCACAATAGTATGTGCGTAACCCGAAGATAGTATGTTCGTATTTCGGCATTGGAATCTTAGCCGGTATTAGTAAGCACGTCACATAACGATTGTACATGTGCAATCAGGTGTCGATGTGCACTTAACGCTGCATTGAACTCGTCTTGACCCGCAACAAGTTCCGTTTGACACTGTTCCAACCCGAAATTCGTTATGACTTGACCCCTTTCAACCCAAACCCGTCCCGTTCCAAACCAAATTAACCTTTTTGTATCGACTCACTCCAACCTTAACCTTGTAGACCCATGACTCGAACCCAACCGATTTGTTTGTCGGTCTTTAATGGTAATCAGGTAACACGTTAACTTTTAAAAGAGAAAAAGTATAGCAATACCATACTCAAATTAAAGATAATAAAATACTCGTTTTTATGGTATAATGTTTTAAAAAAAATATTAGCGTGTGAAAAAATTATAAACGTTTAAACGTCGTCGGGGTAGTTTGTTTAAAATTAGGGGTATCTATGTAACTATTATATAAGTTAACAAAATATGGCTAAAGTTAAAGGACCAAACTTGTAGTTAATTTTGAATAACTTAAAAATCAACCGTATGATTTTACTTTTGCTAAAAGACAAAATTGTCAAAAGACAAAATTGCCCCTAAAATGTCTTAAATTTATGCATTGTAGTTTGTACTAAAAACAATAAGTTTGGTACCTCTTAAAAATTAAGAGTTCAATCACTCATGCTTTATATATAGTATAGATGTTTATTATCATCGGATTTGATTATTTATAGGGAAATTTCACAAAATAGCCATATTTTTTAACGAAAACCATCAAATAGCCCAAAACCAAATAAAATACCAAAACTAGCTAAAAAATTTCCCGTTGGATCTGACTAAAACCATTTCGGATCCAACCGAATGTTTGGACCTTTAAAATCGCGACACATATTAACGTTTTAATGGATCCAGCCGAGTTTCTTAAAAGTCCGTCAGATCCGACTGAAATTTAGCGGGTTCGATTGAATTCTCCATCTTCTATTTCTCAAACCCTAAACCTCCAAAACCAACCTCCATCTTCATCATTCTTATTTCCTCACAAAATCAAGCAAATCAATAGTGCAAATTGCTTAGTTTATCAAGAAGAACACAACCATAATGTTCAATTTCACTCTAGAACTCAAAATTAAAAACCCACGAATTGAGAAAACTAGGGTTCTTCAGACAACAGTCAGATCCGACGGAAGCATGAACTGAACCGTCGGATTCGACAGTCTTTTCCTCCGACGGTTCGTCCGGCTAATCGGTCGGCCAAAACCTTTAAACGTTGGATCCAACTGAACATGGCAACGTGACACGTCGTGATAGGCTACAAAGTCTGTTGAATCAGGTATTGTTTCAGTCGAATCCGACGGAATAATATGGCTAGTTTGGGAATTTTGTTTAGTCTTGGCTAGAATTGAAAAAACTTGATCAAAAATGGCTATTTTGGAAAATTCCCCTTATTTTAAACAATTAAAAATGTAAATATAAATAACTTTGTTAACTTCAAGTGAAAAAAAGTTATATAATACATTTGTGGTATAATTTTACAAGATAGTGATTACATTAAAATAAAAGGCAAGCGGGCATAAGTTGTGTCATCAATTCAAGTTAACATTTTTGAAGCTCCTATGTAACGACGACAGTGATTGAAGACATTTAAGAACCACCAAACACATTGACAATATCACCAAACACACACACAAAATGCTCAACCTTCATCACCCAGCTGTGTTTGTTTGATGACAAGAGTGAAAAAATGAACATGTGACGTACATTTGTTGGTATTGCATTAAAGTCACCTTAAATTTTGTCCTTCTGAACTTGATTTGTTGTTGTTAAAAAGCTGTAAATATCATAAATGAAATTATGTTTTCTCATATATTTCAAATTTAAGAGTTTAATGTTTAAATCAGTTTATTCTTAAAAAATCAATAAATTAATGATTAAAAACTTGTTCATACGTGCCAAAATGTCTAGATCGTTCAAAACTCTTTCAATGCAACATTTAATTTTCTTTAACAATAAAGTGATTAATTTTTTTTAACTTCTTAAACTATTTGATTCTAGATTTATATTAACATCACCTTACGAAGTATTATACTTCAAAAAATTTATTCATTAAGTGTTGCAATGGTTTGAGTGATGGTGATTCTATCATTCTATGTGACTTGCCAAGCGGTTGACGGCATTGCCATCACGCTTAGCGCATTCATTAAGTGTTGCAATTGTTCGAGTGACGTTTATTGAAAAAAAATTACTTCATGGAAGTGATGGAAACAACATTATATTTAAACCCCGGAAAAATATATGCTCATTGAATCACTATGAGTAGCACTTGATTCCAAATTTGTAGTTTTAAATGGAAAAAATCATGTTTAGAATTTGTAGTTTTATGAGACATGTTTAGAAAGTTTCATGCCTCTTGAAAACACATATTTTATGTTCTGTGTCCCATAATTTATGACCACTATATTGTTAGAATACTAAATAAGCACACATTTGATATCCTACTATCAAAATTATTCACAAGAGTTAACACAAACAGCAAAAAAAAAATTATAAGACCAAGTAAAGGTATTAACCCAAAGAGAATGTAAAATACATTTTAACACATGTATACAACGGAATCCAACTTGAAAAAACTGGCACGTGGCACCATTTAACACATGTATGTGTTTCCTTTCTACCTTTTTTGTTTTGTTGTGATGTATATTAGGCTACTAGTTTGAGACCCGTGTATTACACGGGTAATTGTTGAAAATTTTAAAACTTGACCATTAAGTGAAATACCGTCAACAAAATTGATCATATATTGTTAATACAATTACAATTAAATTAAAATTACAAAAATTATATAACTAAGATTACACAAATATGTTACAAATAGGTAAAAACTTTCTTTTACACTACATTTGTGATTGTATTAGCATGTATACATTGTTTATCAAAAATCAAAATTTCTAGTCCATGTTTGCTTGTAACTCTTAATAAAGTAACATATGAGCCTGCTTATAACTCTTGATATAGCTATATATAGTTGTTCGTGTGACAAAAAAAAGTTCTCTAAATACATAAGTCTACATAAATGATAATATATATCCATGATACTAATAAAAAAAATATTCATATACATAAAATATCATAACTTTTAATCAATTAACATGATGTTATTTGAGAATATCTCCTCATGTTTATAAAAAAAAACATGATTATCTCAACAACCATATACCTGACTTTGATGATATAATTATCCTTAAAATCTTTACAATTTGAAATTGATTAATCATAATAAATTTGTTATTAATATTCCGTGTATGACAAATTTTTAATTGACTTTATATTTTACAATTAAAAAATGTATAATCAAACAACATAAAAACCGAAAATTTAAATATAACAAAATGATTTGTTTATTTCGTATGAATGTAATTGCCAGGAAAATGAAAAATACATACTAACATTAAAACTATGTTCAAATAATAGTGATTATTCTGAGTTAAAAGAATATTAGAAAATTTAAAGTTGCATAAAATGAATGTAGTGATTCTTATTTATAATCCTTGAAAGTAGGGCTGCCACTTTTACCCGTAACACGAAACCAAACCCAAGAACACCCGTACCTGAACCCAAACTAACCTGACACGGGAAGCTCAAACCCAAGAAAATACTAACCCGAACCTGAACCGAAGTAATTCAGGTTGGTTCTTGGGTCCGAATTCTAGTTTTCGGGTCAACCCGAAAACTTTTAGTTTTAAAAATCATATCTATTTTTAGGTATTAAAGGTTAAGCTTTAGCCGCTGACGTTATCATAATTTAGTCCAAGTCGATTGTTCTCATTCCATATATATTATGAATTTAATATTTATTGTTTATTATTTTGAATATAAACCATAATAAACATTTTAATTAACACTTCAAAATTCATTAATTGTCTCTTGTCAATCCATATAGAGAA
The DNA here is from genome assembly GCF_021521415.1 of Bidens hawaiensis. Lineage (NCBI taxonomy): Eukaryota > Viridiplantae > Streptophyta > Magnoliopsida > Asterales > Asteraceae > Bidens > Bidens hawaiensis. The sequence goes on along the minus strand of NW_027504154.1, from coordinate 2,027 downwards.
TAATTATTATATGTAGTAATGAATTTAGCTAGAATAAACCTATAATTTTAATGTCATATATTGAAATGACTTAAAAAATAATAACCATATATGAAAATTGGTTGAAAAAAAGTGAGGATGACTATGGTATTGACAAGTGGCAAAAATGACAGACTTTTCTTAGAATAGATAGATTAAAAAAGTGCGCGGCTCGCTCGAAACTCGTTCAAAAATAAATCGGCTCGAAAAAGTTCGATTTAAATGAGCTCGGCTTGACTCGGCTCGATTTCTAAACGAGCCAAAATCGAGCCAGGGTCAGCTCGGCTCGTGGCTCGACTTGTCAGCTCGGCTCGTTTAGATTAAACCCTAAATTTTAATATTTATATATAATAATAACATACCAAGAAATAAATAAATAAAAAAATATTATACATATATTATGTCACTAGATATCTAAAATCTTATAAAAATAACTAAAATAAAACATATAAAGTTATAAATTCTCTAGTTTATAAATTTTATATTATATGAAAGTTAAAGTTATAATTTTTATCTTTTATATATCAAAATTTGTCAAATATAAAATAAAAAAAAAATCAAATATAAAAAAAATAATAAAAATTAAAGGAACCCAGCTCGACGAGCTCGAGTTCGATAAAAAAACGAGTCGTCTCGTGCCATCTCGATTAAGTTTGAGCTCGAGCTCGAGCACACTCTGGCTCGACATGGTTGCAGCCCTAATGTATATACACAAGAACTTTTTTTAATGCATTAGTTCTAAAGAACCTAGTCTTAATTCAAACCCTATCAAATTTACAAAATATAATGTTTTATTTTACTTAGTCTTAATTGTGTAACAAAAAATTTCAATGCCAATAGATGTTTCATCTTCATATTCTAGTAGGTATAATAGCTCTTGAAAAACCTTTAAATTGTATTAAGATTTAAGAGTTATAGGATGGGAAAACATTATTAAATATAACATTACTACACAATTAAATGCTATTTATTAGGATTTAATAGATGCTTAATGAGAGATACCAGAAGTCATGGAGAAAGGTAAGATTTAGGCCTGTAAACGAACCGGACGTTCGGTGAACTGTTCGTGAACCGTTCGGCGGGAAGTTCGTTTATGTTCGTTTATTTAATAAACGAATGAACATGAACACAAAATTTGTGTTCGTTTAATTAAATGAACGAACATGAATAAATGTTCTGTTCGTTCATTTATGTTCATGAACGCTCGTTTATGTTCGTTTATGTATTAATAGAAAATAATTAAATATTATCTGGATATTTAATGTGATTAAAGGTTTTATATTTGTTAATTTGTGTTCATTTATGTGTTTTCAGATTTAAGTTTGTTTATGTTTGTTTGTGTTCATTCACATTGGTTCATATATGTTTATTTATGCTCGTTTATCATTGTTTAGTTATGTTTGTTTAGATAAATAAACAAACGAACATTAGCGAACACAAATGTCCATTTTTAAATAAACGCACATGAACATAAATATTTGTTCGATTAATTATAAAGTTAAATGAACAAACACGAATATGCCCTTGTTCATGTTCATATCGATTCATTTACGGGCTTTCAATATTCACATTGATGAATACATCGGTCTTATTCTCTAGCCTCTACCGATTTTATTTGTGTTCGTTTGTGTTCGTGAACCGTTCGTAAACACGTTAATTTTTTTAATAAACGAACACGAACATAATATCTCATTCGGTAAGTGTTCGTGAACCATTCGTGAACACAATATTTTCTTAAAGAACGAACATGAACAGGGCCTCGTTCGTGTTCGATCGGTTCGTTTACGGCCCTAGGTAAGATGTTAGATGTATTAGTCAAAAGTCGTGTTCTTCATCGCTAGCCGGAAAATTCAATATCTGTATACCAAATTATCAAAAGCGAACATAGGAATAGTAGTAGTGGTAATAATACTAAATAACAATAATAATAATAATAATAATAATAATAATAATAATAATAATAATAATTACCAATGAAAATTGCGTGTTACTGTGTTATATTATGGAGT